>NW_022196538.1:0-290561 GCF_008641045.1 Pistacia vera
GTTTCCATTTCATTTCAATCCTCTTCATCTTCTTCTCTCATCATCTTCTTCATTACACGAACCATCTCTCCAATTTAATTTCTACAAATATTGATTGATTGATAGCCCCTATAAACATTTGGTAGAGAGCATTTGCAGAGGGATATATATATATATATAAAATCCTGAAGCATAGGCTACTTGAGCGCCACGTAGGATCTTAGAAGCTCTAAAATTGGCGCAAGTGTCTACAAGTGACTAGTTGGTGGATATGTGGCAACATGTAATTGGTTGGTGGATATGTGGCAGCTCATGATTGGTTGGTGGTTGGAGATGTATTTAATCTCTTCACATTCTACGAACCCTTCACCTTCTAATTAAATATCTATATGTTTCCATTTCATTTCCATCCTCTTCATCTTCTTTATTACATGACCCATCTCTCTAATTTCAGTTCTACAAATATTGATTGATTGATAGCCCTTATAAACATCCGGTGGCGAGCAAGTACAGAGGAGTCTATACATCTATATAATCCTGAAGCATAGGCTATTTGAGCATAACGTAGGATCTCAGAAGCACTAAAATTGGTACAAGTGTCTGCATGTGATTGGTTGGTAGATATGTGGTAGCATGTGATTAGTAGTTGGTTGTTGATGTATTTAATCTCTTCGGATTCTACGAACCCTTCACCTTCAAATTAAATATCTGTACGTTTCCATTTCATTTCCATTCTCTTCATTTTCTTCATTTTCTTCATTACACGACCCATCTCTCTAATTTCATTTCTACAAATATTGATTGATTGATAGCCTTTACAAACATCCGGTAGAGAGCATTTGTAGAGGATCTATATATCTATATAATCCTGAAGCATAGGCTATTTGAGCGCCACGTAAGATCTCAGAAGCTCTAAAATTGGTGCAAGTGTCTGCATGTGATTGGTTGGTGGATATTAGCATGTGATTTGTTGATGGATAAGTGGTAGAATGTGATTGGTTCGTGGTTGGTGATGAATTTAATCTCATCACATTCTACGAACCCTACGGCTTCAAATTAAATATCTATATGTTTCCATTTCATTTTCATCCTCTTCATTGTTTTCTCTCTTTATCCTCTTCATCGTTTTCTCTCTTCATCTTCTTCATTACACGACCCATCTCTCTAATTTCATTTCTAGAAATATTGATTGATTGATATCCCTTATAAAGATCCGGTAGAGAGCATTTGCAGATGAATCTATATATCTATATAATCTTGAAGCATAGGGTATTTAAGCGCCACGTAGGATCTTAGAAGTTCTGAAATTTATGCAAGTGTCTGCATGTGATTGGTTGATGGAAATGTGGCAGCATGTGATTGGTTCGTGGTTGGCGACGTATTTAATCTCTTTAGATTCTATGAACCCTTCCCCTTCAAATTGAATATCTATATGTTTCCATTTCATTTCCATCCCCTTAATCTTCTTCTCTCTTCATCTTCTTCATTACATGACCTATCTCTCTAATTTCATTTCTACAAATATTGATTGATTGATGGCCTTTATAAATATCCGGTAGAGAGCATTTGTAGAGGAATCTATATATCTATATAATCCTAAAGCATAGGCTATTCGAGTGCCACATAGGATCTTAAAAGCTCTAAAATCGGTGCAAGTGTCTGCTTGTGATTGGTTGTGGATATGTGGCAACATGTGATTGGTTAGTGGTTGGCGATGTATTTAATCTCTTCACATTCTATGAACCCTTCACCTTCAAATTAAATATCAAAACATTTCCATTTAATTTCCACCCTCTTCATCTTTTTCTCTCTCTATCTTCTTCATTAGACAACCTATCTCTATAATATCATTTCTCCAAATATTGATTGATTGATAGCCCTTATAAACATCTAGTGGAGAGCACTTGAAAAGGAATCTATATATCTATGTGATCTTGAAGCATAAGCTGTTTGAGCGTCACGTAAGATCTTAGAAGCTCTAAAATTGGTGCAAGTGTCTGCATGTGATTGGTTGGTAGATATGTGGCAGCATGTGATTGGTTGGTGGTTGGTGATGTATTTGATCTCTTCACATTCTACGAACCCTTCACCTTCAAATTAAATATCTATAAGTTTCCATTTCATTTCCATCCCCTTCATCTTCTTCATTACACGACCCATCTCTCTAATTTCATTTCTACTAATATTGATGATAGCCTTATAAACCTCCGGTACAAAGTATTTGCAGAGGAATCTATATATCTATATAATCCTGAAGCATAGGCTATTTGAGTGCCAAGTAAGATCTCAAAAGCTCTAAAATTGGTGCAAGTGTTTGTGTGTGATTGGTTTGTGGATATGTAGCAGCATGTGATTGGTTGGTGGTTGGTAATGTATTTAATCTCTTCACATTCTATGAACCCTTCACCTTCAAATTAAATATCTATACATTGCCATTTTATTTCCATCATTTTCATCTTCTTCTCTGTTCATCTTCTTCATTACACGACCCATCTCTCTAATTTCATTTTTGCAAATATTGGTTGATTGATAGCCCTTATAAACATCTGGTAGAGAGCATTTGCTGAGGAATCTATATATCTATATAATCTTGAAGCATAGGTTATATGAGTGCCATGTGAGATCTTAGAAGCTCTAAAATTGGTGCAAGTGTCTGCATTTGATTGGTTGGTGGATATGTAGCTGCATGTGATTAGTTGGTGGTTGATGATGTATTTAATCTCTTCATATTCTATGAACCCTTCACCATCAAATTAAATATCTATACGTTTCTATTTGATTTCCATCCTCTTCATCTTCTTCATTACACGACTCGTCTCTCAAATTTCAGTTCTACAAATATTGACTGACTTATGGCCCTTATAAGGCCTTTATAAACATCTAATAGAGTGCATTTACAGAGGAATCTATATATCTATATAATCCTGAAGCATAGGCTATTTGAGCACCACGTAGGATCTCAGAAGTTCTAAAATTAGTGCAAGAGTCTGCATGTTACTGGTTGGTGGATACATGGTAGCATGTGATGGTTGGTGATTGGTGATGTTTTTAATCTCTTCACATTCTAAGAACCCTTCACCTTCAAATTAAATAATGATACATTTCCATTTTGTTTCCATCTTCTTCATTACACAACCCCCATTACTCTAATTTCATTTCTACAAATATTGATTGATTGATAGCACTTATAAATATCTGGTAGAGTGTATTTGCAGAGTGATCTATATATCTATATAATTTTGAAGCACAAACTATTTGAGTGCCATGTAGGATCTTAGAAGCTCTAAAATTTGTGCAATTGTCTGCATGTGATTGGCTGGCGTATATGTTGCAGCATGTGATTGGTTGGTGTATATGTGGCAGCATGTGATTGGTTTGTGGTTGGTGATGTATTTAATCTCTTCACATTCTATGAATCCGTCACCTTCAAATTAAATATCTATGTGTTTCCAATTCATCTCCATCCTCTTCATCTTCTTCATTACACGATCCATCTCTCTAATTTCATTTCTACAAATATTGATTGATTAATAACCCTTATTGACATCCGGTAGAGAGCATTTGCAAAGAAATCTATATATCTATATAATCTTGAAGCATAGGCTATTTGAGTGCCACGTAGGATCTCATAAGCTCTAAAATTGGTGCAAGTGTCTACATGTGATTGGTTGGTGGTTGGTGATGTATTTAATCTCTTCACATTTTACGAACCCTTCACCTTCAAATTAAATATCTATGTGTTTCCATTTCATCTCCATCCTCTTCATCTTCTTCATTACACGACCCATCTCTCTAATTTCATTTCTACAAATATTGATTGATTGATAGCCCTTATAATGATCTAGTAGAGAGCATTTGCAGAGGAATCTATATATCTATATAATCCTGAAGCATACGTTATTTGAGCGCCAAGTAGGATCTCAGACACTCTAAAATTGGTGCAAGTGTCTGCATGTGATTGGCTGGAGGATATGTGGCAGCATGTGATTGGTTGGTGGTTGGTGATGTATTTAATCTCTTCACATTCTACGAACCCTTCACCTTCAAATTAAATATTTATATGTTTCAATTTCAATTCCATCCTCTTCATCTTCTTCATTACACAACCCATCTCTCTAATTTCATTTATACTAATATTGATTTATTGATAGCCCTTATAAACATCCTGTAGAGAGCATTTGTTGAGGAATCTATATATCTATACAATCATGAAGCATAGGCTATTTGAGCGCCATGTAGGATCTCAAAAGCTCTAAAATTTGTGCAAGTGTTTGCGTGTGATTGGTTTGTGGATATGTGGTAGCAAGTGATTAGTTGGTGGTTGGTGATGTATTTAGTCTCTTCACATTCTACGAACCCTTAAGTTTCAAATTAAATATCTATACGTTTCCATTCATTTCTATCCTCTTCATCTTCTTCTCTCTTTATCTTATTCATTACACAACCCATCTCTCTAATTTCATTTCTACAAATTTTGATTGATTGATGGCCCTTATAAACACTTGGTACAGAGCATTTGCGTAGGAATTGATGGAGAATCACAAGGAAGAAGTGATATCCTTGACCAGATTTTTTCCGACGTTTTTAATTATCACAAAATGAACTTAACTTGCCTTAGTCTCGTCGAATCCTTCCATTCTTCAGAATCATTTAGTGGTTGGGGTTGGCAGGGAAGCAATTAAGCTCATTAGCATCCCTAATTATAATTATCTTCTTCTTAATCATAATTAATAATAATTATAATGATTGTTATGAATTTTTTTTTGTTTTGTGCAAAGTTGCATTGATTTTGTAATGCCAATTGGGATTATCAACAAAACTATGTTTTCAGTTGATCCATTTAGTATAAGGAGTAAATCCCAAACCATACCTATCTACAAAAGACTTTCCTTACTCAAGTACTTCATCAAGTTTGGTTGATCTTGCATTAAATTTCTCAACAATGTCCTTAGCCTTAGTTAGTTCAACAGTCAATACAATAATTTTTTGGGACAATATTTTCTTTTGCTTTAACATGGTTGCATTTTCAATTCCAAGGGATTGTAACTTCTTAACAGCCTTCAACCATTGTTCATACATTTTGTCATATGCTTCTTGTTGTTCAGCATAGACATCATTGGAGTCATCAGAAGACTCACTCTTCTCATCTTCTTGGTTCACAGTAAAGGCTAGAACATTTTCACTATTAATAGACTCATCTCCTTCACTCTCACTCTCATCTTGGTCACTCTCACTCAAAGTGGTAGCCATTGCTTTGACATTCTTCATTTTTCAGTGTGTTAGCACACTAAGATTGGATATGCCCAAACCAATCATACTCATAGCACTTGATGCCCTTATTTTTCTTTTCTTTTTCTTTTGAATATCTATTGGAAAAGGCACCAGGGTTAGGCTATTCATAGAACTTTTTCACAAAGGTTGTTTGCCATTTTTACCAAAATTTGGCTTTTTCATGTTTTTCTTTAAAAATTTTGCAAAGTTCTTTGTGAGTAAAGCACATTTATCATCCAAACTACTAGAATCAACAGTCTCAAAAAGTTCAGAGTCTACCTCATGTTTGAGAGCCAAACCTTTGCTTGGTTTCTGAATGTCCCACCTTTTCAGATTCATCTCAAAGGTCTGAAGGGAGCCAATGAGTTCATCGATGTCCATGAAGTCTAGGTCACGACATTCTTCAATGGAAGTTACTTTAGACATGCATCTCTTGGGAAGAGAGCAAAAAACTTTCCTAACAAGTTCAACATTAGTATAGATTTTTCCCAAAGCAAAACATTCATTAGACACATCACAAAGCCTACTATGAAAGTCAATTATAGGTTCATCGTCATGCATAACCAAGTTTTCAAAATCAGTCACACGTCTTCCAAGTCTATTATTTTTAACAGCACTAGTTCCTTCATTTTTGACTTGAAGCTTATCCCAAGCATCTTGGGCAAGCTCATAGTTGGCAATGACTTTCATTTGATTCACATTCACAGCATTGAAGAGAGCATGAATGACTTTTGAGTTAAAATTAAGAAGTTCTAACTCATCACGAGTCCATTCACCAATATGTTTTGGTCTAAACACTTCATTTTCTATAGTAATCGGAACTGTCCAACCATTCACAACCGAGACCCAAACTGTTTCATCAATGGACTTTAAAAAAGCATGCATTATAGGTCTCTAAGTATAGTAATTAGGTCCTTCTAACAAGGGTGGTCTATTAGTAAACCCTCCTTCATTAAAGAAGTTCATGACAACCAACACAACAGATGTGAGCACAGACAATAGATGTGCACACACACGCAAACAACAGACCAAAAACAAAAACACATTAGCAGAGTAGATTCAACTGATAAAGACACAATTAGATGCACACGAAAGCAAACAAATGGGTGAGGATCAACTAAAAAAATTACCAAAATTCGCTTTGATACCACTTGTTAGAGTTAGATAACTATTGTCAATGTTAGGATACCCATTTTAAAGCACAACGGAATGATTTTACCAAGTTGATTAACCAATATCAAGTTAAGTGTGAATCAACATACATAAGCATGAAAAGAAAAGAACACAAGCATATACATGGTTCGACTAAAACCACTCTTAGCCTACATCTATAAGACCTTGTCTAGATCGAAGTTAATCCACTATAACATCAAACGTTACAAGATAAAGTTCAGAGTTGATTTTAGATACAGTAATGAGAACTTCCTAATCTACGTTACACTAAACACCACCTTCTAAATCCCTAATGCTTCGTCACTTCTAGGATTACTTCACATTAAGAACACTCCTGGACAAGCTTAAGCTCCACTCAAACTTCAGATGTTGAAGACACACTCCAACTTCAAACACTTCAACTTCAACAAATGAACCAAGTTCTAGTCGCCATTCAACAAAGATGAAAGATAATATGATTTGAGCACAAATACAGAGAAAAAACCCATTAAGGAATAAACTCTCCGAAAAGTTCATAGCACCAGCAAGATGAATATTCAAGTTAGCTCAAAAAATGCGCAAAAATGAAGATGATATAGACAAATTTCTTGCTCAACAATTCTTGTCAAGTCAGCAGACAAATTAAGGCTGACATTAGTTGGTCCAAAAGGGGAAAAGATTCCACCAAACTTTTTGGACTGCAACCAAAATGGGAAAAAGCTAATTCCCTGGACCACTTGAGGATTTTAAGACACTTGTAAGTGGTCCTCACAATAAAAAATCAGATTAGGAAAATTTGTCACATATGTAAAGTGATTCAAACAGTAGTTGTTAGTGCAGTAAAGAAGTGTGCACACAATCATGATAAAATGCGAATTAATTTCTAACATGCATATGTCTGATGTAAGTGTGCAAGCACACATCATCTGTGCACACACATGAAATGAAAAAGACATAAGTTTGACATAGTTGTGCACACACACAATGTTGGTGCACACACAAAAACCATACAATGCAAAAATGCATAAGTTTGACAAGATTGTGCAAGCACACAACACCTGTGCATACACAGTAACATAATTTGACAAAATATTCAACATAAATATTTTAATTCACACAAGGTGGTCCATGGTTGTTTTGAAATAATTAAATTGGCTAAGGGGCATATTGGTCATTTACCTTTGACGAAGAGGTTACTGTAGTTAATAAAACAACTACAGTTTGGCAGTCTACTATATAAAAATGGGTCTTCTCTCTATTCCTAATGTGAGTTTTCTTTTTCCATCAAATGAAATAAGCAATTGACAGAAAAGGAAAAGGAGAGAGATACACTATCTTCTTTCATAGTTCATCAAGAAATTACTCATGGAACTAAGTATGTATTACTTCTTTCATAAATAGTGAAAATTCATCAAGTTTGAGTATGATTATATTATTGATTCTTTGCCATTGATGAAATTGCAATTAAATTTTACATGTGGTATCACAGCGAATTCAGGTTTAGAAACTGATGTATTTTCCATTAAGTTGATTTTTATATATCAAGGTTCTTATGGTATAAAAAAAATTAGATTGGGTTTGGAAATTGACAAATAGGAAGGTTGTGGTTAAAATAGATTCAAGAATACCTCTTAAGTCACTGGAAAGTTGGCTAGAATTGAATTTTTCTTATGCTGAAATGTGATTTTCCAAACGCATGTTTCAATAAAATTTCCAGAAATTCGAGTCAAATATTGATCCAAATAATAACACTATTTCTTTAGATGACCTAACCCATTTTTTAAAGCTTATTTTTAGTTTATAAAAACCCAAATAAAAGAACCCAAGCCTTATTTATTAAGTGAGCCCAATTCAAACCCATTAAGAATAACCCATAAAGAAGCCCAACCCGTTTAGTATAATCAGGTCAACCCGATTTGGCCAAATGGGGCAACCCAACCCAGTTACAGTCCGAAAAAGTGAATTGGTCCAGTCAACGGTTCAAACCTATGAACGGGTCAAATCGGTTCAGACCATTAACTAAATTGTTCTAAGGGTCAAAATGGGCTAACTGGTGAGTGGAGGTGCGTGGAGGCACGTGGTAGTGCGTGATGGCATGTGAGAGAGTGTGGCAGTGCATGATGGTGTGTGTGGGCATGTGAAGGCGGGTGTTTGGCGTGTGTGGGTGCGTGAAGGATGTGTACAAGTTTCTAAAGTATAATTTTCTTTAAGGAAAGCTAGATTGTTCACTTAGGATAAAATTATAGTTATTATTTAAGTTTGATAATTATATTATGTATAATTTATTAGTCACCAAAGTGGCCAAATTTGTTAGATTCAATTACTCATTATCATTAGATGCTTTAGTGAGATGACATGATATATCAAACATGAGTAATTTGGAATTCATAAATTATAGGATAATTAAGGATCGTCCAAAGGTAGATTAGTTAATCCTATAATTATGAACATAACTGAGGTTAATTGATGTACTTGATTGGGTGTGTTTAGTATATCCAATGATAACGAACATGTCTAACAACAGTACATTTGATTACCAATCAAGAAAATTGTATCAATTAAGTTTAATTATCGTATATTGTTATATCTCCCAATGAGATTTTCAATATACATTTTGTAACACCCCACTTGAGGTACGTAGTAAATTATGTTGAATGTTTATTGCTTTGTTCTCATTTGAGCTTGTATGCTGTTATTTTCAGTTGGTTGGCCCTTAATTGGTTTGGTTGAGTGTTTGCCCTGATTTTGGTTGAGTTTTGGTGAAGTTTGGAATTTCGGTCTTCGCCGGGGCGAAGAATAGTCTTCGCCGCGACAACGTTAGCTTTGTAATGGCGGTGTCGGCTTTGTAATTTTTTGCCGCGGCGACGGGTCAGCTAAAAAGTTTAGTCAGGTTTCTAGAGAATTCTCCATAGGGGTAAAATGACCATTCTACCCCTAATTAGTAGGAAAAATGGGGAGTGAATTATAAGGAAATTTTATGGAGAATAAGTTAGAATGGAGGTGTGTTTGTAATGAATCAAAGGATAAGGATGGAGTTTTCAAGAAAGAGCAAGGGCAATATGGGAATGAATGAAGATAATTTGAGCTAAAAATGGGTTAAGCTTAGTAAACCCTTCATTCTTCATCTTCCACCGCCTCTTTCATTCTCCATTTCCTCTTAACTTTTCCTTCAAGCTTTTAAGGATTTTTGAGGGTTTTTAGTTGGATCTTGGTAGATAATTAATCTAAGACATCCTAAGGTAAGGATTCTTGCTTTAGATGTGAAGTTTTGCATATATTTGTATAGTAAACTCTTGTGGTGTTATTGTTTAAGGGGTTAGGGAAGAGACAAGCATTTTAAAGGAAAGGAAAGTGCTAGTGAGATCTCTCCATTACAAGGTAAGTAAATCTCAATCCAAGATGCTATTTGAGAACTCTTTTGAGTAGAGATTTAGTAGAAATTGTGTATGCATGTTAGATGATATGTTATTGAGAATTGAGATGGAGATGAATAATTGCTTTGTGGTTGTTGAATACACTTCAATTATGAGAAGTGTGATGTGTGATGGGAATGTAGTTTGAGATGAAATTGAAAGAGATTGAGAAATCTTTTTGGAAGTGTTATGTTGTGACATGGATTATAACCTTGGGAGGGAGTTTCCTCCCATTTTGGATGGTTCAAGAGAGGGATAGAACCATAGATAAAGTAGAGTTTATGTATGCACACTAGTTGTTTGATGAAATGACTAAGAGAATCATGAGTAGTAACCTTAATTCTTGCAACATTGCATGTTGACATTTCATGAGTGCATTAGTGGAGAAGATTCATTGTGCATTGAGAATTGGCTTGAGAAAGAGTAGAGAACTATGTGTATGAACTAAAGTAGGGAGAATGAGAAAATATGAAAAAGGGGTTAGTGCTTTGTGATCTCCACCCGATAGTGATGAAAAATGGGTTGGTGCTTTGTGATCTCCACCCAATAGTTACGAAAAACGGGTTGGTGCTATGTGATTTCCACCCGAAAGTCATGAAGAGTGGGTTGGTGCTGTGTGAACTCCACCCGGCCGTGCCTCCGGTAAGATGAGGCCGTGACAATAGCAGAAGTTAACTAAGAAAGCTGTGTGAAAGAGAAAATAAATGAGATGAGAAAAAGTGTAAGGAAAGAATTAAGAGAAAGAGTTACGGGGACAATCGAGTAGAGGATTTACTTACTGAGCATTATTTTGTGCTCACCCCGTTGTTTTTCTTTGTGATTGAAGGATCTAGGTGAGAACGCGGTTGGATGGGCGTCGGCAAGCGAGGAGCAATAGCTACATCGTTCACTGTGTTAATGACATTTTGTAAATGATAGTTTATTTTGTATAAAGAATGTTTATATGTAATAAAAGAAAATTTTGGGCCCATTTACTTTTACTAATATAAATATATTCTACTTGATATATTTCTATGAGTATCCTAGTATGAAGCAGTCATTACACATTTACATTTTAATAATAATAAATTTTAATATGTGAATCTAAAATTATGTATTAGGTATAAAACTCAAGGCATTAATGTGTAAGCATAATTTATCTTTCAAATTGAGACCACACTTCTATAGTACCCGTCCCCCCTCCAACAATTGGCTAGAATTTTATTTATCCTTATACACGCATTGAGATAGTCTGTTCTACCAAATGATTCCGATATCCTACCAAGACAAGGCGAACGCCTGACGAGCTCCAAGCGGGATTACACCCAGTGGGAATTGGTTTGGGTGGGATTATGTTTACACTAGGCGAGTATTGGCCTAGGTGGGACTGACTTTCAAGCAGGTATTAGCCTGAGATTGATTATCAGGCGAGTATTGGCTTGAGATGGTTTCACTAGATGGGAATTGGCCTAGGTGAGTATCTAGTTGTTTGTCTGTATTAGGGACCTTTATGAGGGGGTATAGTGTGGTATGGATTCAGTAGTGGTATGGATGATATTTGGATGCCTAGAGGGTAGACTTGGGCGGGACTTCATGTGATATCATATTATGACACCCACCCAAAAGGTAGACTTGGGTGGGATGAGGATATGCCATCCAAAGGGTAGACTTGGTTGGCCAAGTTGTTTCACTGTATTAGGGACTTATATATGAGAGGTATGACTTAAGTCTTGGGGTACTGGTGTGGCATGGTATCAACATTGGCATGTTTTCAGTATCAGTATGGTTTTAGTATTTGATATAAACACCATGTGAGTGAGCATTATATAAATCACCATAGCATCCAATAGTGCAATCATGTTTTCAAAAGTAAAAATTATTTTCGTATAAAATGTATTAAGGATTTATTCAAATTACAGTTTCTAGTTTTGTTTTCAAAATTTATCAACCTCCTTTCGAGATCCCGAGTCCCTACGTGACCCAAACAATGAATATTAACAATAATACATTATCGATACCTCAAAATGAACTGATCCAATTTCTAAAAGGAAAAAATTACTTTAGACATGTTCATAAATGAAGCATGAGTTGTGAAGGTTATCGAGGATGTAGTTCGGTGGTGGAGGCCTCATTTACTGCCATTGAAAGACTTTCACTCTAGGGTTGAGTTTTTTCTTTAATTCCTGATGATGTGTTTGATATGGTTCTGTGCATATAGAATGCCGGTTGTGAAGGTACTAGAAGAGTATGGGAGTGGCTATTAAGCATTAGTACAACTGAAGCCATTGTTGGTCTGTTGGCTACGTTTTCTTGAACACATAGTAACCCAATGTGAATGCATCTTATTATTTCACTCCTTGAACCAGTGCTCAAACTGGAATCTATGATATTTGTTGTTCCTTCCCTCCAATTTGTCTATGTCTGCAAAATAATAATAATAATAATAATAATTTTAGGCATACATGGAGAAAGAATTACTTTTGCCCTATCCAATCATGTTTATAGTTCCAGAAAATTGAATTTCTTTTTACTCACAAAGCTTAGAAGGTCTTCCACATTCTCTCCTTTATGGAAACTGTTATTTCTTTGACCACTGACAATCTCAAGAATTAGTACTCCAAAACTAAAAACATTTGACTTAACTGAAAATTGTCCGTGCATTATATACTATGGAGCCATGTAGCCATTGCATAAATAATAACACCAATAGTCATTTAGATTTCAATGGTTAGGTATGATTTTTTCTTTGACTTAAAGCTTTAGAGTTATCATCCCTAAATCTGAGGCACTTACTAGGTTCCGACAATTCTACTTGTTTTGGCTTGAGTTTCATCTTGTTCAAACAACCTAGCCATGCCAAAATCTGCAATTTTAGGGTTCATCTCAGCATCCAACAGAACATTACTGGCTTTTAGATCATGATGAATAATTAGAAGGCGAGAGTCTTCATGGAGGTAAAGAAGTCCTCGAGCAATACCTCCAATAGTTTTATAACGTGTTTCCCAATGTAATTGTGGACGCTTCATATGATCTGCATGTTCACATAGAATGATTCTAACATACTTAAAAAAAAAAAAAAAAAAATTAGTTGTTTTTCCCTTGATTGCAACCAAATTAATTGAATAGACTTGTATCTAGATAACCACTGACTCCTGAGATGTTTAGTGTTCACTTATAATTAATGTACACTAACTAAATTGAATGATTATAACTACAATAACTGATCATACATATAAAAAATGAAGTGATCCAGGCTAGCATTGGGCACAAACTCATAGATGAAAAGTCTTTCTTTTCCCTCCGAGGAGTAACCTAGAAGCCTAACTAAATTTCGGTGTTGAAGCTTTGCGACTAACAAGACCTCATTCTTAAATTCTAAATCTCCTTGTCCTGAACCCATAGACCGCCTTTTCACAGCTATTTCTTGTCCAGTGGAAAGCTTACCCTGAAATTATCGGAATGCACTATTAAAATTTGAACTTCTTGATTTAATATGCTGAGACAGGTAAATAATTTGCTTTATTACTACCTTGTAAACAGAACCAAATCCTCCTTCTCCAAGCTTATTTACATCAGAAAAGTCATCTGTTGCTGCTCTGGTGATATTGAATTGAAATTGCAAGGCTTCCAGTACTCTACTTATTTCATCCACAGCTTCACCTGCAAGGACTATAGTCAGCTTAAATGCAAATGAAGTAACTGCGCTATTTAAACATCAATTAGCAAAAAGGATATCGAAGAGTGATTGTATTAACAAAACATGCATTTTTTTTCATGACTCGCTATAACTTCTACAAAACATAAGATTCTTCTTTAAGGTAAATTAAGGAGTGATCATCACAAAATATCAGCATACACTTTGTACAAAGTTAAATATACTGAGGGGAAGGTTTAATTGAATGTTATCATCGCCTCCAAACGTCACTTACTTTCAACTTTTTCCTTGGCTTCCTCTTTCGTAGAAAGATACAGATGCAGATGATAAGTATTCTCAGCACTAACTACGTGACAATGATGCTAATGACAGTCCTAGCTGTGTTACCACCATTTCCTATAAAAATTGGTGATAGCTTTTCATTTCAGAAGAAATGGAAAAACAGAATTCTCGTCTGTGGATTAGAACATATACAAAATCGAAAAGGATGTCCTAAATGGAAATCTACCTTGGTTTGGTTAGATACCGGCGGTAATGAATTATTAGTTGGATCAAAGAACCGCTCAATCTCAAACCACAAAAGCAGCTGGGTTTATACACTCTCCCTCATATCTTCCCTCCACAACATCCTGGAATTCTCTAATAGCTTCATCTAAGCAATCAAGCACTGCAGCTCGTCAAATCAGGAGTACACTGCACAGTCCTAATTATCTAAACTTGCTATTGTATTGCCAGTGGCAAACTTAGACGAGAATCCCGAGAAGCAGTCGTGCTTCTTAGGCTCCTTGCAAATTTTGTAGTGCCTAGTTGAACTCTTTCACATCGCCCAAAACATTTCTTACATTGTGGTCGCAAACGTAGGTTGAGTCAAGCACACATTGATAGATTTGTTGGAGTATCGTAGCATGCATATATCATACCATCCATTGCTTACTTTTGGTTGGGACAGACCTGTGGATCTTTAAGTAGCGTTTCTGACGCAACGTTGACAGACATCCACTGTAAGATCTCTTCTACAACAGCAATCGAATTTACTTGGTCAGGTTCTTGGCCAAAAGACTCATGATAGAACCGATAATTTATGGTGTTTGAGGTGATGGAGAGAGGGTGCTATTAAGTTGTTTGATAGAGACTATTACTTGTATAAGTACCACTACTATTTGAACATAATTTGTAGCTGAAGTCTTTATGAGCTATGGAGAGAGCAAATGATGCATGAGAATAAGAGAAGAAAGTAGTCTTGAATCCATTGTTCACTCTTTGCTTGAACCAGTAATTTTTGTTGGTTTTTATGCAAAGCAATATATGATCGGGGGTCCTTAATGTTGAGGGTAAATTCTTACTTTCTTCACATCAGAAAATTTATCATTTTTCGCTTCTCTTGTCATATTCTCTTTGTCCTCTTCATATTCTCTTTGTCCTCACACATACATGTTTGACCATGTCAATGTCTTTGTTAAGCAGTAAGTTGTATATTAAGCAGTTAAGCATAGTTGTATGTTAAGCTGCAAGTTGTATAGCTGTGTTATTATTAACCATAGTTAGTTAAGTGCATTTAGTTGGTTAGTTAGCAGCAGTTATTGTATTAAAGATTCGTAAAAGGCATTATACAGAATAAAGAACAATATATTTTCCCACAATGCTTCTTCTTCGATTGCTCTCAACATATTCAACATAGTATTAGAGTAACAAATTTTATGCAAAATCGGTCAATCAAACTCGAAATTAAGCTCAAATTTCACTTTGATTAAGTTCAAAGGAGCTTGAAATTCTTACCGTCTGCAGATTCAGCTCATCTTCTTCTAGCTTCAACTCGTCTTCTCTGTTCCAATTCTTGCGTTCTTCAGCTTCAGCTCGTCTTCTTCCAACTTCAGCTCGTCTTCTTTAACTTTCAGTTTGCTCTCTAAAGCTTCAATCTTGCTAATCTGATATCGCATCTTCGACTGAAAATGTGTATTCCTTCGATTGACTCCAACTCTCCCCTTTATGTTCACCCTCAGATACACCTGGTTCTGTTCTAGTCTCTGAGCAGCTACAGGTACTGGAATTACGGGATATGGAGTAAGGCAATGATTATCTCCTTGTGTGCAAAAAATAAGCTGTTTTGTCAATGAACCTACACAAGGACCTTTGTTCACTCCAATTAGTGCCACAATGGAACGATGTAATTCATTGGTGCTTGCGTGGATATCAACTCTGTATCAAAGGAAATTTTTAATGGGATTGTTTACTCAACTGACTTCTCAAGTTTGGCAAGACTTGAAGAGCAATATCATAAGGTTAATGGACTCAAATCTTTGTCTTCACCGAGAAATTGCCAATCTCATGCAAGAAACAAACACACTGTGGTAGTATACTACAACAAACTTAAGTCTCTTTGGGACGAATTGGATTCACTAGTGCTACCTACACCAGATAGTGTTTCTGCAAAAGCATTTCATGAGCACATTAATTAGCAGAAGTTGTTACAATTTTTAATGGGCTTAAATGACTCATATTCTATGGCGAGGAGTCAAATTCTACTTATGAATCCATTGCCCAGTGCTAAACAACATACTCAGTTGTGAATCAGATGAAAGTCAGAAATTCTCACTAGTATGAATGTAATTCGAAAGTCTCCACTGCCCTCTTGCTTGAAATAATAACAAAGGACAAACAAGGTCAGAGGTTTATAGGGTAAAAGCCTTAATTGAATGTGAATATTGCCGCTTGCCTGGTCACAAACGGGAGAATTGCTACGAGTTGAATGGGTATCCGCAGATTACCATCAAAAGAGCAGAACAAATTGTAAACAAAAGTTGTTGTGAATCAAATGACTATGTAAGTCCAATTTCAGAATCATCAGATGCTAGAAATGGTAGTGGTAATGCCCCTGTTGGTCCTGTGTTGACCTGACCAGTATAATCAGATCCTTCAACTACTAGGGAAAGAGAATATTACTCCAGCGCTAATCTGCAGGTATAATTCCTGACCTTTTAATACTTCTTTTGCACGAATAATGATTTTGGATCATCGATACGGCCACATCATAGATTGACTTAATTATTCTAGTTTACAATCACTGATTCCCTTAGAGCCCTCTTCACAAACCCTTGTAGGATTACCTAATGGCACCAAAAACACATTAAACATATAGGCTATGTGGATTTGGACAATGGGTTTCATCTCTCCAAAGTATTAACCGGTCCGAATTTAAACACAATTTATTTTCAGCTTCAAAGTTCACTGCTTCAAATAATTGTGCTATCACTTTTTATCCTGATTTTTGTCTCATTTAGGATCGTTACAGTGCAAGTTGAGGGGATTGGAAAGCATAACCAAGGTCTATACCTTCTTGATCCCTTCCAAAATTTCTTCAAGTTTTAATTCAGTTTTTACAGATGTAAGCAAATTGCAACCGAATAAAGCTGTTAGTAAGCTTCAATGTTTTGTCATCAAAAATAAAAATTGTTGTACCTTTTGATTTGGAATTAAATACAATGTTGATTTACCTAGTTCTTTTTGTCTACTACTGCACCTACTAGTGTTGAATTATGCACGAAGGCTAGGTCATATTCCTTACTCACTCTGCAACTTTTGCAACACACCTGAAAATACATGTCTATACCTCCCACCTGCCTGTTTGCCCTTTAGCAAGCAAACTAGAGTCCCTTTCCTCACAATAGTAGTACTCATCCTAGTAGCATTTTTGATCTTTTACACATGGATGGTGTGGTCCATAGAGGCCCCAACCCATGGTAATGCCAAATACTTTCTCACTATAGTAGATGACTTTTCTAAAGTCACTTGGATCTTTCTTATGCAATATAAGTCTGACATCAAACATTTTCTTCAAATGGTACAAACCCAATATCATTTTGTCCTTAAATGTATTGAAACCGATAATGGGCTTGAATTTTTTAATAAAAACTGTCAAGACTTGTTTGTTAGCAAAGGTATTGTGCATCAAAGTTCTTGTGCCTATACTCCTCAACAAAATGGTATTGTTGAGAGGAAACATAGGCACATACTTGAAGTAGCTAGGGCCCTGCAATTTCAAGCTAATATACCCAGCCATCTTTGGGGTTATTGTGTGCAGGCTGCTGTCTATTTGATTAATAGGTTCCCTTATTCTGTTTTGAAAGGTTTGTCTCCTTTTGAATTTTTTTTTTTGGTAAACCTCCTTCCTTAGATCATCTTAGGGTGTTTGGATCTTTGGTTTATGCTACCGTTCTTCTCTCACAAGATAAGTTGTCCCTCGGTCCATACCATGTGTCTTGTTGGGTTATTCTTTGACACAAAAAGGTTATTTATTGTATAACCTTTCCTCTCACAAAGTTTCAGTTTCCAGAGATGTTATTTTCTATGAAAATATATTTCCCTTTACCTAGTCTAAACCTCCACAGCATGTTTTTCCTCTTGATCATAATTTCCTTGATGATGAATTCTATGTTGTCCAATCCACAGAATCAACAAAATCTTCTCTTTCTCCCATTTTTACTCAGCCGATTATTGACCATGCAAATCCCTTACTACATCAGCCTATTTCCCCTTATGAAAATCAGCCTACCTCACATCCTGTTACCCAGCCTGTTGCACCTCCTATCAGACAGTCCAGCAGACCTAAACGACCTCCCATTTGGACTTCAGATTTTATTTGTCCATCTCTTTCATCTTCCTCCTCAGCCAATACTACTCTTTATCCTATTTCTAATTCTATCACCTATGATCACATTTCTCCTTCCTACAAAGCCTATTTGTCTCAACTCAATTTAGTAGAACCTAGCTCATTTTCTTTAGCTTCTTAAGATCCAAACTGGGTTGCTACCATGCAAAAAGAGATTGAGGCTTTACAAAATAATCAGACCTGGTCCCTTGTCCCTTTACCCTATGGTAAGACTCCCATTAGTTGTAAATGGGTTTATAAGTTGAAATATCGGGCAGATGGTTCTCTAGAACGGTACAAGGCTCGATTGGTAGCTAAGGGGTATACTCAATAGGCTGTGGTGGATTATGTAGAAACCTTTTCCCCTGTTGTAAAAATGGTCACTATCAGAACCGTTTTATCTTTAGATTCCATGTATGGTTGGACTCTTTATCAATTGGATGTTGATAATGCTTTTCTCCAAGGGAATTTACAAGAAGAGATTTATATGACTTTGCCATAGGGTTTTGTTAAGTAGGGGGGCAGAATCTAGTGTGTAAGCTTCACAAATCCCTGCATGGATTAAAACAGGCTTTTAGAGCCCGGAATTACAAGCTTACACAAGCTTTGATTGCTGGTGGTTTTAGCTAATCCAAATCAGATTATTCCTTGTTCATTAAGAAGGTTGATTATGATATTGTGATATTGCTAGTGTATGTGGACGTATTGTGAGAACAGGAAATAATGATGAGATGATTCAGTAGACTAAGGAGCATTCTAAATTCAAGCTGAAGGACTTGGGTTTGCTTAGGTATTTTTTGGGGTTTGAGGTTGCAAGATCTTCTAAAGGGATCAGCTTGTGCCAACAAAATTATGCATTTGAGTTAATTTCAAATTCTGGTTTGTCAGGTTCTAAACCATCTGCCATTCCAATGGATTCAACCTTAAAATTGACATCTGCAGTTTATGATGATCTCTTCCCTACTGCACATGATCCATTGATTTCTGATCCAAGTATCTATCAAAGATTAATAGGGAAGCTACTGTACTTATGTATGACACGGCCAAATTTAAGTTTTTCTGTCAATTTGCTAAGTCAATTCATGCATAAGCCCAAACAGTCCCACATGAATGCAGCTCTCAAAGTTGTTCTATATATAAAGTCAGCTCTAGGTTTAGGACTTTTTTTTCCAACATAAAACACCATGAATTTGTCAGCTTTTTGTGATTCTGACTGGGCATCTTGTCTTATGATAAGAAAATAAGTGATGGGCTATTGTATTTTCCTTGGAAAGTCTTTAATTTCCTAGAAATCTAAGAGGCAAGCCACCATTTCCAAATCATCTTCAGAGGCAGAGTATAGGGGAATGGCGTCTACTGTATGTGAACTTCTTTGGCTAATACAACTATTCACAGAACTTGGTTTTTCAAGATCAAAACTGCTATCTATTCCTCTCCATTGTGACAACCAAGCTGCAAACCATATTGCCTCTAATCCCATTTTTCATGAGAGGACAAAACACATTGATATTGATTGTCGTATTGTTAGAGATCAACTCAAGCTTGGACTCATCACAACTGCCTACATCCTTTCTGTAGAACAGCCAACAGATTTACTGACTAAAGCACTTGGCAGCAACCTTCATTACAAGTTGTTACACAAGTTAGGGGTTTTAGACCTTTATCACCCACCAACTGGGGGGGCCGCGGGCAGGGCTTGTTTGTTAAGCAGTAAGTTGTATATTAAGCAATTAAGCAGTAAGTTGTATGTTAAGTTGCAAGTTGTATAACTGTGTTAATTATTAACCATAGTTAGTTGAGTGCAGTTAGTTGAGTTAGTTAGCAGCAGTTATTATATAAAAGATTTGTAAAAGGGATTATACAAAATAACATAACAATATATTTTTCCCCAAAATGCTTCTTCTTCGATTGCTCTCAACATATTCAACATTCTTAGACTTGAAATAAGCCACCTGATTGAGATGGAAAAGTAATTTGAAAAAATACATTCACTTTGACGTAACTATATGATAGGAAAATAATAATAATAATAGTAACAACAAATATCTCAAATCAAACCTTATTATATATATAATTGAAAAGTTCAGCTTCACCTGTGAACCCAAACAAGGTCAATTTAAAGAAATTAAAACCTTCTTTTTCTCTCATTTAGTTCACTTCCATGAGGCCGGCCAGACATAATTAAATCCATTTAAAACTGTCTTTCTGGATAGACCATACATGCTATATATGAATTGTTGTTCTCCAAATATCTTTTCAAGGCGACGGACACAATACAGGAAACTGGCATTATCTGATTGAAACATAACATAAAATATGATGCAAACCTACCTTAAATTATTTAGGTTTGAATTTGACGTATTACCCTTTCCGGCAAATTATTAGAGTATATCCTGTATCCTAAACTGACCGTCAATTAATTTTTTATTTTGTAGTAACGTAATAGTTTTTCAGTTATTAATTTTATTTGACTAATTTTAGTGACGCTTGATGTTTAAGCTAATTTATTTGACTCCTTGTAGTGTTCAAATATAAGAAATTATCTTAAGGTTAGCGCTTGGTATTCCACTCGTCTAATTTAGTAGAAATAATCATATATGCGTACTTATTTATCAGCTAATGGGTTGCTTTAACGGTGGAGGAGAAGTCTTTCTACTTCTGCCTATTTTAAATGAAATAAAATAAAAAAAAATTCTCAATTAACCAAATGACCTCCCAGATTTTTAAGGGATCCTAGGACTTTGTAACAACCGTTACTTTTTAACTAATATGAGCTGATTGCTTCATTATTCTAAATTCATGTATTTATAATAAATACATTATGAAGGATAAAAAACGAATAATTAAATTATTCTTACCCAATCTCTATTCAATCCTAATCTATATATGTATATCTATGTATCTGTATACTTATATAATCCTAAGACATGCCTTATTTGAATGCCATGTAGGATTTTTTAAATTTTAGAATTGCTTCATGTTACATGTTATAAGATTGTCCGACATATGATTACATGTGATTGGTGATGATACGGTGTTTTTACATTTTGTTGCATGTGATTGGTGATGACGTGAGACATGTGTCAATGTGTAGGATTTTTGGTTTCATGTAACTGAATTTAATTGGTGTTTGATATTATTTGTATCAATGACACATATTAATAACAATATTATTGACTCATGATTTATGGGTTTGTTTAATCACATAAATATAAACACTTCACATTCACATTAAAGAGAGAGATAATTATTTAAAAGTAAAAGCCTAAAGGGATTGATAATTGATACGTTGTATTTGTTTGATATGAATGTGAATGTTTGGAGTTATTTATATGAATTTGGAAGAATTGATAAGTTGTATTATTGATGCAACGTATGTATTATGTAGTGTTGTGTATGTAGAATTAATTTGAAGGATTAGAGATATTTATGAGAATGTGAAGGGATTGATATATATATATATATAGAAAGATAGATTACCTTGAAGATTATTATGAATGTTTAGGGATGATTGGTTGGAATAACTTGGTGGGTATGTTATATTAATGTTTGGTTGAGAAGAATAAATTAGTGAGTATATTATATTAATTACTAAATTGTCCTCTTTTTTAAATAATAATTTTATTTTTATTATTATTTTTTGAATAATTCTTTTAACCCCCAACATTTCAAATTTAGCTAAATACCCTAGTAATAAAAAAAGTTTAAAATTTAACAAAAACACCTCCACCAACCTCAAACCACTTTACGCAGCGACGACAGTGGAGATCTGACTGTGAAACGGCCATCGTTTCATGACCAAATATTTGGCCTTTCATGACTAGGTCTAGCTGTTTCCGACCATAGATTTGATCCATGGCCGAAAACAGCCTCAACTGCACATGGTTGACCAAATCTGGCCGATCGTGCACCATTTCGTCACCGCCAATGGTGGCAACGGTTGGCAATGGTGGCCAAATCTGACCACCACCCTTGGATAATTTTTTAAAATTTCATAGGTATTTATGTCCTAAATTTTTTTATATAAAGATAAAATATTTAGTTAATATTTTTGTAAATTATTTTTAAAATAAGGGTATTATTATCTTAAATTTTTATTAATAATAGATAAAATTATAATAAAATTAAGATTATTAAATAATTTGAAAATATCTAAAAAAAAATGAAGATAAGATTATATATTATATTAATAACTATTATTAGTATAAAAAAATTACGATAATTAAATAATATAAGATTAAATTACCCGTTTAGGGTTTGTTTTACTTCACAGCACAGACAAATTTCCCTGCCTACCCTAGCAAGACAGGAACAAGACCTAACCTTTTTAGCTTTTGTCTTTTGATTTCGAGAGCCGCTACAAATGAAACCAAAATTTGTGATGTCGGTCGGATTCGGCTGTTCAGCCATGATCCTACCGTCTAGCTGCGATCGCATGGTTGGATTTGGTTGGAGTCGGCTGTTTGGCCGTTTGGACGCGATCGCATGACCGGATTTGCTCCGATTCAGTCGTTGGACCACGGTTGAATACTTTTGTCTCCTCTGCATCCGATTCCGATATTCTTAATCAGGTTACAAATCTATGTTCGATTAATTTATTATATGACTTTAGAGTTTTATTTTTTTCAAACCCTAGCAGTTTGCGGCACGTCACGGCTAGTTGCTATTTTTATTTTATCTTTTGATGGTGAGATTTGGTGTTTATTGTTTCTGGTTGCTTTAAGATAATTTTTGCGTTTATTGGAATTAATTGTTGGCGATTTATTTATTTATTTTTGGTTTTGTTTATGGAGTGTTAAGTGTATTTGGATGATTAGTTCTTGATTACTGGGCCTTTTTTTTTTTTTTTTTTTTTTTTTTTTTTTTTTTTTTTTTTTTTTTTGTTTTTTTAATGTTTGGTGATCGTGTGCTTAGAAGGTGTTTGGTAGCTTCGTAGATATTGAAGTGTAAATGTTGATAATAAAACAGAATCTTAACGTGCTTATTGGGATTAATGGTTTTTGAATTATGACTTGTAACTTGATGTTCAAATTAGGATGGTTGAAACATGTGGATAAATGGATAAGTGTAAGGGGCCGATAAGTGTTATGATTTTGGGCTTTGGTGGAAGGATTTTGGATGGGTTATATGGAATTATCAGGAAGGGGGTTTATCAAGTTGAAAAGAGGAAACTGGATAGAGACAGAAAATAGGAAATTTAGAGCATGGTTTTTGATTATGTCTACTTGAATGGTGGTGATGAGAGAGCATACGGGTGGCTATTGGGAGCAGCATAAAGCAATTACCATAGAAAAAGGGTTTCTGTGTTCACCTGAGTATTTTTACATGTCAAATATTTGAAATGACCTTGAAATTTAAGATAATCTAACTAATGTTTGCTATACTGTTTTATTGAATTTATAGCCTATATCAAGATTAATTGGTTTCAAATCCCAGTCTTGCCATAGAGAACTGAAGTTGGCTATGATTGGGATCTAGAGCATTAGGTCTACACCTTGACAATGCCTAACACTTGAGTTATGGGCCTTGAGCTGGGTTTAGATGTAATTTGTTTGTTAACAGGTTTGTACTTTCAGGAAGCCATTGCTAGCATCATAGATTGGATCGGCATCGGCCCAAAATCTTGCGCATTGGTCTTTACGGTGCTTCCTCTATCAATTAGATCCTTTACCATAGAATAAAGTATCTAGGCATATTATTTCTTCATATTTTGACTTCTATGAAGTTGCTTCCTTTGCAAAGCTGATAAAAATCATTTTTTCCACGATGCATATGTAGAAAGCTTTTTTTTTTTTTTTTTTCTAGTATTTATTAGTGTATTTGCTCTTTCTTCCCCTTTTTTTTCTTTCTATAGTTGAGATAATTGTACGTAATGACAAAACACAACCATATTATTAAAAGCTTGTGGTAAGAACGGGTTTCATTCTAGTGCCCAAAAATAATATTGTAAAGCTTTTGTATGTTCTCCGTTACTTGCGTGGATAAGGCTTATGTTATATAGTATAATTTTAGATGGATGTTCCCAGTTACTTGTGAGCATGCTTATGTAAATTAAAGAACTTTGTGATTTATTTTAAATAAGTTAGTATATTTATTGTCACGATATTTAAATTTTAGATGGATGTTACCAGTTACTTGTGAGCATGCTTATGTAAGTTAAAGAACTCGGTGATTTATTTTAGATATGTATAAAAATTATTAGATTTATAATATACTTTTATGTGATTTAAGCCCAAATGATAAGCTAGATTGTTGGATGCCCGAATCATATAAAGCACTACCGGCCTAAAGATATTGATAGCCGAAATGATAAGCTATTCCTACTATTACCCCAAAATGTTTAAAATGGGTGAATTTAGAATGACAATTTATGTTTGGAATAGTTGTATTAAATAATAAACATCATTAGTCTATGTTTGAAATTGTTATAACTTAGAAATTAATCACTTCA
Source organism: Pistacia vera (assembly GCF_008641045.1). Lineage (NCBI taxonomy): Eukaryota > Viridiplantae > Streptophyta > Magnoliopsida > Sapindales > Anacardiaceae > Pistacia > Pistacia vera. The sequence continues at coordinate 24,546 of NW_022196538.1, forward strand.
TTTTTAATTTCTATAATTAAATAAATGTAATTAATTCAAATCAGAACATTATTTATCATTTACATTCTTTCTCCAAATCAAAAACCTACAGAATTTGGTAGTTACTGTTATGATAATACTTAATTTGGTAATAAAATAATCACACATTGGTTTAAATGCATTTATCAGTTTCAAAACTGAACTTGTTTTCTTGTTTTTGTTATTTTAGTTTTTCATTATCATTTTCCTTTGCTGAAGCAATATTATTGAGGAGTTATAAGTTTATTGATTCTATGCACACCATAAGGTGTCATGAATTTAACTTTAACTTGTATCAGTCAAAAAATGTTTATGTAATCACATGGTAAACATAAAGTGAAATATGTTTGTTCATAATTTTTCTTTCAATGCCCAATTATTCAAATGCATAATAAATCATCTTGCAGAATTTCTTCCCCCTTATTATATTTACCACAATTGATATGGGGGCTACGTGGCTTCATAATCTGTTCGCATAAGAAACTCGTTTGATATTATATACTTGGTAGATGATTTTAAGGGGACTTGTCAAACCTTCTTGTTGAAATACCTTGGTTATGCTATTTAGTTCACATCTTTGGATTGAGTTTTGTGAGTTTTAATTGTTTTGGATGTGATGTCAAAGAGTCTGGTGCTGATTTGTTACATTATGTGTAAGTATGTACAAGGTGTATCTGGCTATTTGGATGGACTTTTGAATGATACATTCTTATAATATGTGGTAGTTGTGCTTGTGTTGGAATGGGGAATATCGCTATTCATATAGCTTTGCTTGTTTCTTATAAAATAAATGTTTATTGGTAATCTTATTTATGTCTTTCCCACAGCCGCTTAAAAATAAAGAAAAAATCATAACTGCAATATTTTTAAGACTTTATACTGATTGATTTAATTGTTTTCTTTTTATACAGATTGATTTAATTGTTTTCTTTTTATACAGATTGCTTCAAAATTATTTGAATGACATTGCAACGACAGTTGAACCATGGTTTCAAGTATGTTGACTGGAAAATGAAGGTACCTTGTTATTTTGCAATCAAAAGAAAGAAACAATACTCAAGCCATAACTTGGTTGATTTGGTGGTCAAGTTCATAGTGTCAAAGTTGAATGCTCTTACATCATTGCTGTTCACTGTAGCTCTTTCTTGACTTGCTTATGTTTGGTAGCTGGTCACTCAGCTGCAGTCTTTGAATGACCCTGTTTGGCATCTCACTATTGAGAATACTGACCCTTGAGTTTCCTTTTAAAAAAAAAAAAAAAAAAAAAAGCAACTGCTTTGTTTTCAATGATTCTTTTAATGAAGAAAATGCATGGTCACTGGATTTATTTTATGATTGTGAAGCAAAACATCCCCTGTATGTTATGAGTCTTCAGTTAGCTTGTGTCTCATTTAAAACTTTTTCCAGTCGAGAAGTATAGGAATATATGGGATATACTTGAGCTATTTTTAGTTCTAAAAAAGCTTCTTTTCGTTGAGAAGTTGTAGGTAATTTGCATAAGGTGGTTAAGGGATTGGGTATTCAATTTTTATTTGAAATATGATGTTATTAGGCCTGTTTTTGTTATTTTCCCCTTGTGCAAGTTGCTTTGATGCATTTGACGTTAATTAGTTTACAATCAGTATAGGCTTGTGAGCATTGTTGGATGTATATGGTTGTAATGCATATTATGTTATAAGCATTTTTTTTTTTATTTTTTTTTTATTTTATCTAACGTAAATATTTTGCAGATGGCTTCTGCCAGAGGAGGTGGCATGACTGTTTTGGGGAAAGTTGCTGTTCCTAAACCAATTAACTAATCCAGCCAAAAGTATCCATTTGACTGCTCTCTTTCTTTCTTTTCATTTATTTTAAAGTTCAATTAATGGATGTGTTTGGGTTTCCTTTTAAATCTCATGTTTTCTCTCTTTGTTTCAATGTTAGAAAATCATGGGCTGGACCCGAATGTGGAAATTGTCCCCAAGTGAGTAACATGTCTTTGTTTTTGGGTTCTTTCCTGTCTCCCCCCATATTTGTAGCATTTAATTCCTCTGGGTGCACTTAATTGCTTCCTTTTTTCAGCCTAAATTTGCCTAACTGGTGCTTGGATTAATTTATAATTTTTATATACTTGATAGGGGTACACTTAGTTGGAGAAGTATCCTATTTATGCCTGTGACTGCTCTTTAAGCAGCGTGAAGCTATTTCATGAGGTGAAAGTTAAAATATTAAATTTTATTTGGAAGTTAATGTCTATGGCTCATATTGCTTAGTTTTTTAATTTTCAATCTAGTATTTTATCCTGACCCTAGTGTAATTCTTTTGGGTTTTGAATTATAAATTACTTTTCAAACAAATAAATTATGCGCAAAAGCATATTTCTATATTTGTTGAATTTAATATTTTAATCTCCAAGCAAGATAAATCATTGGTTACACATAATCGCTCATTTGTAACGACTATGCAAAAAGTGTATAATTTTAATACTCATTTTACTGTTTAATAAATAAGCAATTATTGCTTGGATTTTTTTTTCCTTTCTGTCTATTTGACAAACCATGCAAGGGCTTTGATGATTAGGCAGGATTTTATGAAAATTACCTTATGAAGTTCTGAATCATGCTCAAGTTTTGAGTAAAAATATAAAAAAAAAAACTTTATTGTTTTAATTAATTTTATAAATACATAAAATTAGAAAAAAAGTTATTGGAAAAAGCCTTATGAGAATTTAAATATTAAGATATGGACGTCTCAATAGTTTGAAAAATATATGGGCGTGATGTCATCATCAAAACCTAGGGGTTTCCATGCAATTTTTTTACTTCACAGCACAAAAATATTTCTCGCCTTCCCAACGTAGACAAGACCTAATCTTTTTGCTTTTTTCTTTGATTTCGTTTTAGTTTCACACGGAAAACGTTCTTCGACTGATTGGATTAAAGTTCTTCGGTGGCGAAAGCTGTAAGTTTTCTTGGTTTCTTTAAAATCTGCCCATGCTTTTTTTTTTTTTTTTTTTTTTTTTTTGATTATTCTTGGTTTTAAGGATCTGGCAAATCTAGCTGATTCTTTGAGGGAAAATTACTGAAACTAATCTTACAACTCAGTAGGATTTTGAATATATTCTGTTCTAAGTTTAATTTAACAGATCTACACAAGATCAGAGTTTGATCATTCTCTTGGATGTATTTTTTTTGTCAAATTTATATTTTTTTTTCTGGAAATTATATAATTTTTTTGTTTTTCCAAATTTTCAGTGTCCTGCATAGGAGGAATCTGGTTACATAGACAGACTTGTAACTTGCATAAACAAAGCTAGTTGATTTAAGTCAATTGATAGTTGTTTTCATCATGAGCATCCGCAGAGTCTCTTCATATGGATCTTCTTCTTCCTCTGGTTGGAAATATGATGTGTTCCTAAGTTTTTGAGTGAAGACACCAGAAAGAATTTCAGGGGTCATCTCTATTTTGCTTTGACTCATCAATTTGGAATTGTTAACCAAAACCCTAAACCCACCAATTGATCTGCATCATAGAAAATTGGAACCACATTTTGTCCCAATCTGTTCTTACATTCAATAATCTTAACAAGTTCATCCAAGCACCAAGGAGAAGAAGCATAGTTTCTTGAGAAAACAACAATTGAAATTCTTGATTTTTCAATTGCATCAAGGAGTTCTGGTGAAATGGGTTTTCCTATCTCGAGTGCTTTGACTCCTTTACGAGTCAAAGCAGAATTTCATTGGCCGTCTCTATTCTGCTGTGACTTGTAAAGGAATTAATGTATTTTGGGATGACAAAGAACTTGAGATAGGAAAACTCATTTCATCAGAACTCTTTGATGCAATTGAAAAATCGAGAATTCCAATTGTTGTTTTCTTAAGAAACTATGCTTCTTCTCCTTGGTGCTCGGATGAACTTTTTAAGATTATTGAATGTATGAACACATTGGGCCAGAAAGTGATTCCAATTTTCTATGATGTGGATCAATTGGTGGAAAGAAAACAGATGGGTAACTTTGAGAAAGCATTGGCTAAGCATGAAAGAAACTGTGCTTCTTCTCCTTGATGCTTGAATTGAAGTGATTAATACCCCTCGATGAGATTTGCAGGATAGGTATGTAAATTTCATTTTTTTTTTCTTCAGTGTTTGTATAAAAATATCTGGTGATAATTATTTGATTAACAGTTTTAATTATTGTGGTTTATGATAATATTTGCAATTATGAGTCAGAATTTATTTAACATGTTAATGCTGTAACAAGAAAATTAAGTTGTTCATTAGCTTCAACATTCATGAATCTGAAGAAAGTTTTAGTTTGAGTGAATTCATTGTTGGAGAAACTTCTAATGCAGGATGAAAGAATGGGGCCAATGGTTCAATGGAGCAATTCTCAATTTCCCATAATAACATTAAGATCTAAATATTGTTGCGTTATCATGTATATACACTATTTTTGTTAGGATTCTTTTAGAATTAGGATATATAGAATTAGGACAGTTATGCTATTATCTAATTAGAATAATTAGAATATCTTTTGAATTAGACAATTAAAGTCCTTCTAGGATTAGAATGACGTGTAAGGCTATATAAAGCCTAAAACAATTAGGGTTTGACAAAGAATAATCGATAAAGTTATCTTCTCTGGAAACTCTCAATTCTCATTCTTCTTGGTGGTTTTGTTTCCTCATATAAAATAGAAACACTTTCCTATCCTTGTAGTTCTAAGAAAACCTAATTTTAAGGTTCTAAGATAATTTAGCAATCATGTTGTATGGGCAAAAAATGATACTAGACCTTGTTACTTCATACGGCCAGTGCCATAGTTCAATTTTGGTTGAGTCCACGCTTATATTCATCTTATAAAAATACCACCTAGCGAGAAGACTCATTTTGTAAGAAGGGTTGCTCTAGTGGTCGGCCCATTCTACGAGCTGGTCAACGCCACAAGTCAGACCATTCCAAGAATTGGGCTACTCTATGAGTAAGACCACTCTATGATTAAGGTCACCCTAAAAATTGAGCTAATCTACATTTTGGGCCACTCCACGAGTTGGGTTTTTTTACAGGTTAAGCTAAACGAGGCTGTAGCTCATCAGCTTGTTTTCATTCCAGAATAGACTTTAAGTCTCATAAACTTCCTAGTTCATCCAAGATTCATAATCTTACATGAACTAGTACTCATGCTCCTATATGGATTAACACTACAAGTTTCCTGTTTACTCAAAACTCCTATTACAAAGACATCTAGTTATACAATGACTCAAGCTTCTTTGGCTTACTATATAAATAGAGGTCATTCTCTCATTATTCATTCAATCACACCCCTTCTATCTAATTTACTAAGTTCTTGCTTCCAAGAACCATCGACTTTCCCCGCTGTTGAGTCTAGTTCCAATTACTCTACTTCCATAATCGTCGTAGAGCTGTGTTTCGACCACTCTATGCTAATAAGGCGGACCCTAGCCAAACACTCAAGGTAAATCCTTTCTTGCTCTTAGCCTTATTAAATTCCCATCAAACGTGTCGACTTGAGCATTGGAGTGCCTATAGCTAACACTGTACTGATGTTTCTCAAGTCCTTCGTGTTCACTCTTTTTTGTCCTTGCAGGTTTACAAGATTGTCAGTCGCCTCATCTTCACAGGATTACTTGATCGTAGATTTAACCGTCTATACATGTAACATTCCTTGCTCCTAAAAGCACCCTTGTCCTTAAGGGTTACCCTTTTTCATTAAGAAACATTGTATCTTCAACTGACTAGCGTCCTTCAATAAAAAATTTCTTCTTACACATATGACCATGAACAAATCTTTCGTTAAAATTGAAGCATAATCCTCTTCCCCTCCTTTCTTTTAATTCATTTGGGCTTAATTTTTTAATTGGTATGAGATTGGAATTGGAACTAAACTTCTTCTCCAAGGATTGAACCCTTGCTTCATACAATCTTGCCAACCCAATTATAGCAAGAAAGTGTTGTTAGCTTGCAAGCGTGCTCTTTAGTTCTAATACAATCGTCCAGAGTGCTTACAAAACACCCAATTTGTTGAATTGAAGTCAATTTCCGTACCCTTATTAGTAGTCTTTCGAATTGGGTTTGACAGTATGTTACCGAACCTGTTTGCTTTAACTATGTTAAATCTCCATAGAAATCTTGAACTTGAGTTGGACTAAATTTGTTATGAAGAATATCCTTAAAAGCCTCTTACGTAATGATAGAAGTTTACTCCTCCATGAATTGAAAATTATGCCAACGGTATCTTTTCCTCTTCTAAAGAGTGGTGGAACTCAAAAAAGTGGTTAATGCGACTTTTTCAACTTATGTGGTCTTCTGATCTGTTGAAGCAAGAGAAATCTAACTTCGCCATTCTCATAAGAGTTTTCTGGAGTGGTCTCCTCAGATTCTTTAGCCCCATGTCTAGTGTTACAGAGTTCATCAAAATGTGCATTCATCATTCTGAAGATCTCTTGAATCTACTTCAACATTGCTTCGTGATTAGCTATTAAAGAGCTAACTTATAGCCTCTAACCGGTCTAATCTTCAATCTGTCGTGTCTCACTCTAATACCAATTTGCTATATGTCCATGAAACTAATCCAGTGATGGTCGATTTAATGGTGGCGGCTAAGTTTTTATTTCTTCTGCCAATTTTGAATGAAATGAAAAAGAGCTCAATTAACCAAATAAAAATTGCTTAGAGGGAACCCAAGACCTCTTAGATTAACCCGAAGCCTCGTAACAATCGTTACTTTTTAACAAATATAAACTGACTGCTTTATTATTTCAAATACATGTATTTATAATTAAGACATTATACTGGATAAAATCATATCCCTACCCAATTTCTATTGCATCCTAATTTTTCTCTATGTATCCTAATTTATTCTAAAGTTCTAAGATACTCCTAGTTCTAAAATTTCAAGATAATATAGCAATCACATAACACATTCTATCTATCAACAATTGATGTTTTGGTATCTTTTAACTTATTTTATTTTGGAGTTTTTTGTAATTTTTTCCACTACAAGAAAGTATGTTTAAAAGGGAACACAACAAAAGATATGATAAGATTATTAATATCAATATGAGAGATAAAAATGTGTGAATGGGAAGAGTTAAAAACACCAAGGGTTTTGGGCTTTTAGTAATAGACTTGGGTATTACGTTTAGTGGAATCGGTATTTATATGTTTTTGTTGACAAAGCTAAAGGATTTCTCTTTCATTTGTGGATGAAAATTTTTGTTGACTTTTTCGGACTCTAAAAGTTGGATATGTTTTTAAGATGGATAAGCATTATTGTTAACAGAATGTAAAACAACTTTGAAAAGTTGTATTTTGTTTATTTATTTTGTATTTTGACTTTAAATTTAAGTTTATTATTATCTATTATGTTTATTATAATTTTTTTTAATAATACTATTCTTACAAAGAGTTTATACAAAACCTTCCGGACAAAGTGACGTGTCAGGTTATAATTAGATGAATTAATATTAAAAGTCAAACTAATAAATGCACATTAAATGATAGTGAATGACTTAGCAATACAAGAGTACTACCATGTCGTTTTGTAGGAGAAACTTTGTATTCATAAGTTTTTGTGTTCATGTGTATGGTAATGGTTATTACAATTTAGTAAAAATTTAAACAAATTAAATAAGTTTTATTTATGTCAAATAATACTTTAAATGTGTCATAGACAGGTTAAACTTATCAATTGTTTAACGTGTGTAGACGATAAAAATCTACGGTTGCAGAATGGATGGATCATGTGAGGTTGAAGCCATTGACAATATGTTGGACTTGCACGCACAAAGAAGTAAGCACGAAGCTTATGGGAAACACCGATATGGTGTCTATCGTAGGCACTCCGACGCTCAAGTCAGCGATGTTGTAAAATATAATTTAGTGAGAGCTAAGGGGAGGAAAGGTTACCGAAGTCTTGTCAGAGACTAGAACTACGACAAAGGTGACAGTGGTTCTTGGAAGCAAGAAATTTAGGAGCAAGTAGGTGGTATTCATATTGAATCTTTAATTAGAGGTCAGACCTCTATTTATATAATGAGCTTAGGAGCTTGAATCCTAGTAGAACTCTGAATTCATAATGGTAGAGTTTGAGTAAATATGAAAGTCTTGATTTACTTCCCTTTGCAGAAGTAAGAGTCCTAATTCATATAAGATTCAGGATCTTAGATAAATTAGGATGTAGATGAAACCCTTGGACAAATTAGGATGAAGGTGGAATCTGTAGATGAATTAGGATGTGAATGGAACTCTAGGCTTTTTGAAGTGACCATGGGCGGATGGGCCTAAGCCCAAGTGGGCTGCAATGGATTGACTTGTAGTGTAGATCTTAGCATAGGCTTAACCGGAATTGGGCCATGGTCTTGGACCATGCAGTATATGTTTTGTGTTTGGACTTGGTGAGACCCATTATGATTTTTGGCTCATACAATTACCTATCTACATAAATATCCTTCGATTTGGTAGGGATTGTTGTTATAGAGAATGACTTTGATTGGTTTTAAGAGTTGGAGAAGGAGCTTTGAATAAGGGTTTAAAGAATGGTGAATGAGGGCATTTTCATCCTTCAAAATTGCGTTAAATGATAAATTGCTATTTTGGAAGATATTTTTCCAAAATGGCTAGCAATTCTCACCTTAAAATAGGGCAAAATTATATAATTTCCCTATATTATTTTTAAAATTTATTATTTTGATAATTATAACCAAAAGTAAAAGTGACATTTCAATGGTCAAAACTAGTCAAATTGCAATTTCCATGGATGAGCACTCGTAGAAGATGAAATGCTGATAGTTTTCAAAACCAAGGATACTAATTTTGATCCCTAAAACTTAGGGTGGGAAATTATATTTCGACCTTTGTTAAATGATTGAGACCATTTTCGGTAAGCTATAAGCCCATGTCATATATGTTTAATGCAATCATAAAAAGGGTTCCTTTGTATTAATTAAATGAAATGCAAAAATTCAGGGTGCATATTAAAGCACACCCATGCCATATTTGGAGCCATACATTCCATTTATCAAACATTCAGGGTGCATATTGACGCAATAAATCCTATTTTAAGTTATGTAACAATTAATGTAAATATCATTAGGGGCCATTAATAATCATAATTAACATTACTTATTATTAATTGCTGCTGCTTATAATTCGTACACTGATCCTACTGATACAAACCAAGCAAACGATCTGAGGTTCATGTCAATTAAACGCCATTTTCCACATTATAAATAAGTTAGCACTTACCTATTAATTGCTTATAAATTAAAAAATAAAATTGCAATATATTTTATCTAGAAAACATAATCACGCTTCCCGAACCACTTTAAAATTGTTTTGTGTCTTGTTTTCCTCACTCTTTGTTGATTTTCATTAATCACACTTACATCAAATCCAATTCTATCAAAGTCAATTGAGTTTCGCTAGTTATTACACAATTTCATAACAAGAGTTGATATGTTTATTAACCATAGAATGTTAAATGTATATTTTTGTTTTAAAAAAAATATTTATTTATTTAAGAACAGCACATGATTAGTGATCATAACAATCATTATTTTTCATAATTTCAAATGAATATATATGTGATAATATTTTATTAAGTGAATATATATACATTTAATTTATTGTACATATATTGCATTAACATAAATATGCATTCATTGTTTTCAGTGTGAAAGAAAGATTTAGTTGTTCAATATCAATCAAATTTCCACATCGATTAAAAGAGAAAATAAAATAAAATGTATTTATAGTCCTTGTTGTTAGAATTATTTATAATTCTTATAAAGTGGTCTATGTGAATTAAATATAATATAAGGTTTAGTAATAATTAATTTAATTGAAGGGCATATTGGTTTTTAACCTTTGATGGAAAGGTTACATTAGTTAATAAAATAACTGATGTTTGCAGTTAATTAAATAACTGCAATATAAAAGGTGGGTCCTCTCTCTATTCCCTATGTACGCTAAAAATTTTTTTCTCTGTCCATCGAGAGAGTTTGCGATTACAGAAGGGAAGAGAGAGAGAGGAACACTGCCTATTTTGATTCAATCAAGATTCAAATTTTAATTTTCAAACTATGGAATCAGGTATGTATTTCTTTTATATATATGTGAAAATTCATCAAGTTTCAAGTCGTATAATTTTATATTTGTGCAACTTAGGGCTTAGAAACATGAATTGATTATTGATTCTTTACTTTTGATGAGTTTGCTTTTAAGTTTACAAGTGGTATCAGAGCAATTTCAGGTTTAGAGACTGATGAATTTTCCATTAAGTTATTTTTAGGATTCTTATGGGATGTAGAAATTAATTGGGTTTTTGGAAATTGTAAAATAGGAATGGTTTGGGTAAAATAGATTTAAGAAAGTAGTTTGGGTTTAGAAATTAACAAATTGGAAGATTGTGGTAGATTTTTTTTTGTCCTATTTTGAAATGCAAATTTTCAGAATCCAGAAGCTTTTTTCAATAAAAAAATTCCAGAAATTCAGAATATGAAGTTTACCTAATTTTCCAGAAATTCAGGTCAATAATTGACCCATAAAATATTGACCAAACCCAATGATTAAAGCCTTATTAAGTGAGCCCAATTTTCAAATCCATTAAAAATAACCCATAAAGAAGCCCAACCCATAACCCATAAAGAATTCCAACCCTTTTTGGTCAAACAGGTCAACCCAAATAGGTTAAAATAAGCTGACCCAAACTGGAAAAGTGGGTCAAATCGGCCCGGTTTAGGATCCAAAAAGGTGATCCAGACCGATCAACGGGTTAAACCGGTTCAGATCGTTGACTGAACTGGTTAATGGTTAAAGTTAACGGTCAACCGTCAAAGTTAACGGTGACAATCAAAATTAACAATGAGGGTCGAATCAACCCAATTTTGTCATTAATGTGTGTTTAGGCACGTGAAATGTGTATAAGTTTCTAAAGTATAATTTTCTTTAGAAAAAGATAAGTATGACAAACTTATAGTTATTATTTAAGTTTGATAACTATATTATGTATAATTTGTTAGTCACCAAAGTGGCCAAATTAAAATGTTTATCCCATAGATATCAAACTAAACAAGATTCAATTACTCATGATCATTAGATGTTTTAATGAGATTACATAATGTATTGGACATGAGTAATTTGAAGTTTATATGTTATAGGATAGTTAATGATCGCCCAAAGGTAGATTAGTTAATCCTATAATTATGAACATAATCGTGGTTAATTAATGTACTTGTTTAGTATATCCAAAGATAACAAACATGTCTAACTAAAGTACATTTAATTACCAATTAAGGAAACTTATAAAAGATTGCATCAATTAAGTTTAATTATCGTATATTGTTATTTCTCCCAAAGGAGATTTTCAATATATATTTATGTTTTAATGATAATAAATTTTAATATCTGAATCTGAAATTATGTATAAGGTATAAAACTCAAAGCATTAATGTGTAAGCATAATTTTTGTTTTTGCAGCATTTGCTCTTCACGCCTCATTTGTTATTAAGTTTAATGGGTTCAATTATAATGAATGGAGTGAAAAAGTCGAGTATTACTTGGGTGTTCAAAATCTCGACCTTGCACTCATGATAGAGAAACCAGCTGATCTCACTGAGAACAACACTGATGAAGAACGGTCTTTCCATAAAAAATGGGAGAGATCGAATAGATTGAGCCTGAAATATTTACGGATGACAGTGGTGAGCAAAATCAAGACGTCACTTCCTACCACAGAATATGATAGGGAATTTGTGAGATTAGCCAAAGAGACTTCTTAGTTTGAGGCTGTTGACAAGTCCCGCATAGGGGCATTAATGAGTAGGCTGACCAACATGAAATATGATGGTTCTCGTAGCATGTATGAACATGTGACTGAGATGTCAAATATAGCAGCAAGAATTAGAAACATGGGAATGTTTGTGGACGAAAGTTTCCTTGTTCAATTTGTCATTAACTCTTTACCTCCTTAGTTTAGTCCATTTCAAATTAATTATAACACAATTAAAGATAAATGGAATATGACTGAGCCTCAAACTAAGTTAGTTCAAGAGGAGGAAAGATTGAAGAAACAAGGAGTTCATTTTGTAAATCTTGTGGGCTTGTCTGGATTTAAGAACAAATCCAACAAGAAGTATGGAAAGGGCAAAAGGCCACTGAAGATTAACGATCTTCTGCCCAAGTCCATAAGAAGGATAAGACTAAAGAAAAGTGTTATTTCTGTAAAAAAGTTGGACACTATGTGAGGGACTGCCTGAAACGTAAGGCATGGTTTGAAAAGAAAGGTAAGCCTAGTGCTTTTGTATGTTTCGAATCATATTTATCGGAAGTTCCTTATAATACTTGGTGGATTGATTCTGGATGTACCACTCATATCTCTAATACTTTACAGGGATTCCTTATGACCCAGATCGTAAACGACAATGAAAGATTTGTGTACATGGGGAATCGAGTCAAAGCACGAGTTGAAGCCATTGGAACCTATCGTTTAATTTTAAATACTGGACATCATTTAGATTTGTTTAATACTCTTTATGTACCGGAGTTATCCCGTAATTTGATATCTTTATCTAAACTTGATTTAGAAGGATATTATTTTAAGTTCGGTAATGAATGTTTAAGTTTATTTAAATATAATTGTTTAATTGGTTCTAGTGTGCTTTGTGATGGATTGTACAAATTACATCTTGATAATTTGTTTACTGAGACATTATTGACCTTGCATCATAGTATAAGAACGACCAGTGGTTTTTTCATTGGTTATCCAAAAAAATCTAAAGGGTATCGATTTTACTATCTTAGCCATAGTACGAGGATAGTTGAGACTGGAAATGCAAGGTTTATTAAGAATGGTGAAACCAGTGGGAGTGTTGAACCAGGTAAAGTGGATATTCAAGAAGTCAGGGTACAGGTCCCTGCGCTTATAACTTCTACTGAGGTTGTGGTTCCTATAGTTGTCAGACGTTTTGATAACAATCAGGAATAACAAATAATTGAGCAAACACTACCTGATAATTTAGTAATCAATAAACCTGTGGTTGGTGAGCCATATGAAGTAGTAAATGAACCACTAGAAATGGCATTAAGAAGATCTCAAAGACAAAGGAGATCTGCCATTTCTAATGATTATATGGTTTATCTGCAAGAGTATGAAATTGACTTAGGAATGGAAGCAGATATAGTTTCGTTTTCACAAGCCCTTAAAAGTGATAATTCTATAAAATGGTTAGACGCCATGAAAGAAGAATTAAAATCAATGGAATACAATGAAGTTTGGGATCTAGTAGTATTGCCTGAAGGTTGTAGAACAGTCGGGTGTAAATGGGTCTTTAAGAGCAAGCGCGACTCTAATGGCAATATTGAACGGTACAAGGCCCGACTTGTTGCCAAAGGTTTTACTCAGAAAGATGGTGCTGATTACAATGAGACTTTTTTGCCAGTTTCCTCAAAGGACTTGTTTAGAATTATTATGGCAATGATAGCTCATTATGATCTAGAGCTTCATCAAATGGATGTGAAAACTGCCTTTCTGAATGGGGATTTAGAAGAAGAAGTGTACATGGAACAACTTGATGGTTTTCAATTGAAGGGAAGGAACACATGGTGTGTAAATTAAAGAAATCTATACACGGATTAAAACAAGCTTCCAGACAGTGGTACCTCAAGTTCAGTGATACCATTACTACTTTCAGATTTAAGGAAAACACTGTTGATCGGTGTATATATCTAAAGGTTAGTGGGAGTGCATTTGTAATTCTAGTCCCGTATGTTGATGACATTTTGCTTGCTACTAATGATCTTGGCATGATGTATGAAACCAAGAAGTTTCTCTCTAAGAACTTTGAGATGAAGGATATGGGCGAGGCATCCTATGTGATTGGAATTGAAATTATCCATGATCGATCACAAGGATTGTTGGGATTGTCTCAAAAAGCTTATATCAACAAAGTTCTGGCGAGATACAAAATGGATAAGTGCTTTGCGAGTCTAGTTCCAATTCAGAAAGGTGATAAGTTGAGCCTTAAGCAATGCCCACAGATTGAATTGGAACGTGAGCAAATGGAGCATATTCCTTATGCATCAGTTGTCGGAAGTTTAATGTATGCTCAGACATGTACCAGACCAGACATTAGTTTTGTGGTCAGTTTGTTGGGTAGATATCAAAGTAATCTTGGAATGGATCATTGGCGAGCTGCAAAGAAAGTGTTAAGATATTTACAAGGGACGAAGGATCATATGCTTACCTATAAGAGATCCGATTATCTTGAGGTAGTTGGATATTCAGATTCAGATTTCGCTAGTTGTTTAGACAACAGGAAATCCACTTTTGGCTACGTATTTATGTTAGCTGGAGGAGCAGTTTCATGAAAAAGTGAAAGCAGTCTGTCATTGCTGCTTCCACTATGGAGGCTGAGTTTGTGGCATGCGTTGAGGCCACAGTTCAGAGATTATGGCTGCAAAATTTTATTTCAAGACTTGGGATTGTTGATAGTATTGTCAAGCCGCTGAAAATTTATTGTGATAATGCCGCACCAGTCTTCTTTTCTAAAAGCGACAAATATTCAAAAGGTGCTAAACAAATGGAATTAAAATACTTTGCCATTAAAGAAGAAGTTCAGAAACAAAGAATGACTATTGAGCATATTAGCACCAATTTTATGATAGCGGATCTATTGACTAAAGGGCTATCACCTAAGACCTTTAGCGAGCACGTTGAAAGGATGGGTATTATTGCCCGTCATGATTGATTTATAATGTATTGTATATGTTCCTTGACATTATGTTGTTTTTATGTACATAAAGCTCTTTATGTTTAGTCACTCTGAGCTCTTGATGTATTGTTTCTGATTGATATAATTTATTCTGTTGTATGTTTCTTTATATTATGTTGTTTTGTATACATGAATGATAAAGATGACAGAATTTGTCCTTGATAAGGGCATTATTGTTGACCATTAAGAATTATTATAGATTGTTCTGAGTATAGAATTTGTAAAGTGATACATGGAAGGGAATATGTTGATTTGATAACATATGACCGCCATGATCCTTATAGGTTCCTACTTTATAATGTTTATATCTTGACCATTTAAGATATGACCTCTAATTAATTATTATTGTGTACACATTATGTTTAATTACTAAGCTGTAAAGTTTTATTTTTATGACACATGGACCAAGTGGGAGAATGTTACAATTATTTATAATTCTTATAAAGTGGTCCATGTAAATTAAATATAATATAAGGTTTAGTAATAATTAATTTAATTGAAGGGCATATTGATCTTTAACCTTTGATGGAAAGGTTACATCAGTTAATAAAATAACTGATGTTTGCAGTTAATTAAATAACTGCAATATAAAAGGTGGGTCCTCTCTCTATTCCCTATGTACGCTAAAATTTTTTTTCTCTGTCCATCGAGAGAGTTTGCTATTACAGAAGGGAAGAGAGGGAGAGAAACGCTGCCTATTTTGATTCAATCAAGATTCAAGTTTTAATTTTCAAACTATGGAATTAGGTATGTATTTCTTTTATATATATGTGAAAATTCATCAAGTTTCAAGATCCTATAATTTTATATTTGTGCAACTTAGGGCATAGAAACATGAATTGATTATTGATTCTTTGCTTGTGATAAGTTTGCTTTTAAGTTTACACTTGTTGTTAGCCAAACTCCAAATCAAAGTTTGTGAGCCAACAAGAGAAATTAACCAAGTCCAAGTCTTTTCCAACAATAATCCACGACTAGAAAAACATAATTTTGGGTCAAGGACAGGGATATAAATCAATTGCTGTCCAAAATCCCTGAAATGTTAAAAAAAAAATTAAATTAAATTAAAAACAAAATAAATATTTTTTTTACAGTTTATGAAACATTTGGTTAAATTTTTGTCAAATATTTTAATTCCTTAAAACTTTAAATGTTTTTAAGTTTATGAGAAATACCTTATAAAATTCAAGGTTTATGTAATATTTTATATCCTTTTAAATTTATAGTTTTAACTAAGAAAATTAAAATTTCAAAACAATTAGATATAAATTTTAATTTAAAGAATTTTGGGTTAGGTTAGACGAGGCTAGACAGTGATGGGAAGTGCCTTTACTTTTTAGAAATCTCTAGCCGATCCCCACTTAATAAAATCGGATGGGCTGAGGATAAGGCTGCCTAATTTCAGGGATGATTACCCCCTCGACTTGTTGCCATCCCTATACATTATTGAAAATGTTAACGGTGAATAAAATTGAATAATAAATATTGCTATATTATGTTTGGTATAACAGTTAACTGAAGAAAAGTACTTGATATAATTAACAAATTCAATTTTTACTAATAGCCAACTTTTAATATCGTTGTTGTAATACATAATTCTAAATTGTTAAATATACTACTAACAGAATTTGAGGCGGGCTTGATTCCTCACCTAATAAGGCTTTGTTGAATGAGAAGATTATCTCCTCTTATAAACAATAGGCTTGAGCGTGCCTAGTCGGTGTGAGACTTCAATACTCCCCCTCACGGTCAAGCCTATATGTTGGGTCATGCCTGTTGATGGAGGTAGTTGTTGGCTCTAACTCCTTATCCGCTAGTCAAGCACTTAGCTCAACTGGGCTTAGCTCTGATACCATGATAGAATTTCAGGTGGGCTTGACTCCTCACCCAATAAGGCTCTGATAGAATTTGAGATGTGCCTAACTTCTCATCTAATAAAGCCTTATTGAATGAGAGGATTACTCCCTCTGATAAACCAGTAGGCTTGAGCGTGTCTAGTCGGTGTGGAACTCTAACACTCCTCCTTATGGTCTAGCTTATATGTTGGGTCATGTCTGTTGATAAAGGTAGTTGTTGGCTCTTACTCCTCACCCGTTGGTCAAGCACTCAGCTCAATTAGGCCTAGCTCTGATATCATGATAGAATTTGAGGTGATCCTAACTCCTCACCCAATAAGACCTTGTTGAATGGGAGGATTATCTCCTCTTATAAACTAGCAGGCTTAAGCGTACCTAGTCAGTGTGAGACTCCAACAATTACATAATATATTACATTAAAATTAATTAAAAAATATTTTTATTAATTTAAATAGTAATTAATTTTATTTTTTATTTATAATAAAAATAAATAAATAATTTAATAATTATGTCTATTAATTTGTTGATATGAAATTCGCACCAACCCAAGTGATCCGATTGACCTTGATGGAATGAAACTTATGTGTGCGTGGTTTAATGATAAACCGGCAATGGAAGTATGAAAATTCATTATAATATGAAAAACATAGAAGAGTTTTTAAAGTGGTTTGGCAAGTTAGAACTTGAGCCTACGTCCATTGTTATTTTATTGGTATGGGAGCTTACAATGTATATCAATTGTAAAGTAAAAATTGCTAACCCCCTTCTCATAATTGAAGGGGTATTTATACAAGTTTGAGATTAAGGAAAGAGAGAAAATATCGGGATTGCAATCAAATTCAAATTGCAACTTTGATATGTTCATGATTGAGTGCTAAGATTGCGCTGCCAGTAGTGTTGATCTTATCTCTTCTGAAGTATCTAAGATTTGAGCTTATCTGTGGTTTGTCGAACAATTGCCAGGGTTAGCCGTAACTA
Source organism: Pistacia vera (assembly GCF_008641045.1). Taxonomy (NCBI): domain Eukaryota; kingdom Viridiplantae; phylum Streptophyta; class Magnoliopsida; order Sapindales; family Anacardiaceae; genus Pistacia; species Pistacia vera. Next base: position 42,169 of record NW_022196538.1, read on the forward strand.
GCTTGTGCTGGGTCGAGCTATCTCTCGATGAGCTTATGCTGGGTCAGACTAATGTTGAGTAAGATTGATTTTGGGTCGAGCTATATCCTCGGAGGCTTTTGACTCCTCTGAGTTGAATAGAAAAATCACAACAACATCTACCCCCTAGTGTTCAGTGTTCGTTTCAAGCTTTGAAGACTAATTGCCCACTTTGACATTTAGCTGGGACTTCTTAAGTCGCATAATGACTATAGATTTGGACGAGCTTCATGAGTCAGCCTTAGCGTCAATCGACATGAGCAAGACTTAACTTTTGCTGCGGTATTTCCGTTACATTTGGAATTTGAAAAGACGAGCACATAGGTAAATTCCATGCGATCGTGTCACATTAAAAGTTGACAGCTTTTGCAGTTACTTTTCGTCACGCCTAGGTGGCTACAACTGTCCACACGCGAAGTCGAGGCAACATGTGATAATGGTTATAATTGCAGAATTCTAACGGTTGATTGCCCTTTATGGATGATTGACATGTGGACACGTCCATCAGTCAAGATTGCTCAACGAATGAAGGGCTGGGATTCATCACAGATCAATGGCTTAGGTCAAATCTCGTGCTTTCGTCTCCTCGCTCACTACTATATAAACGGGTTCTTTGCCATAATTTTACACTTGCAAAAATTCTTCCACACCCAAAGTTTGTTTCTCTTCTCAATCGTTGCTTTCCAGATTCACGACGATTTTCCGATGAGTTCTCAACCCATCTCGTATTCCGGTAAGGTTCTCATCTGTATTCTTGTCTTCCTTTTGAGTTTTCGTTATTGTTAAGGGTGGCCATTACCCTGGCCGTGCTAGTTCTATTAGGGTTTTTTAGTAGACCCAATGGTCTGGGTTTTAGGAGTGTTTAGACAAATGGCCGCCAGAATCTTGATGGCTAGCTTGCATCCCTAAGTTTATGCGAGCTATCCTGGATGCCTGAATTGAAAGAAAGTGTGGATAGGTTGCTCATAGTTTGAGCTTTGACACTTGGTTCTTTCTATTTCAGGTATCCAAAGGCGAGCTACAATAATGTCTTCATCTAGTAGTCAAAGCATTGATTGCCTTTTTGAGGTTGGCTCCCTAGCCACCTTAGCTGTTCGTAGGGGAGGGATTCCAGGAGAGGTTTCTGAGGATATTATTGTAAGGAGCTCAGACAACCATGTTGCTGGCTCTTCGATTGTAGCTTTTGTTAAGCTTCCCTCACCTAGGGGCTCGCTTGTCCATAGGTTTAGGAAAGAGCAGAGTTCCTTGCTTAGGGTTGAGGATCTTGATCACTTAAGGAAAATTTATGCGACCTAATTCCCGCTGATGACTCTCGGAGCTATGTCCCAAAAAGATCCCCCTAGAGGTTAAGTGGCAATCTCTGATGTCCTACTGAGGTGTGGCATGTCTGTCCCACCTCATTTTTTTATTGCCAACGTATTAAGAAGATTCGGCATTGCCCTAGCTCATAGGGAACTCGTACATGATTATTGTAGGAACGTACATAACTTACCAGATAGTAGAGATAGGCGAGCTACTGCTAGACGAGCTCATCCACCTGTATAGATTAAAGAAGAGTCAAGACTGGATGTATTACCTCTCCAAAGCGAGGAAAACGCGTCTGAATGGTTTGGTCGGAGTCCCAAAAAAGTTGGGAAATTAGGACTCCCAATATTTCTTTTATTAGGCTGGGGAGACTGGCACCTTTGCCTTGGAAGCTAGTAAGTGTTCTGGTCTTTGTACAAACTAAGGGTTTTTAGTCAGATAACCAAGCTAACCTAACATTATGTTCTTCGTTTTACAGTAAACATCGACTTGAACTTTGTTAGCGTAGCGAACCAAAAGTGGCTTTGACGTTTTAGCAAGCTTCCTGGTAGTAAGCATGATGTCACCCAGATCATCACGCTTTCTCACCTGATAGTGCACGGTTTTTGTAACAATGCTGCAAAATTTTATACTGTCTTTGAGAAAGGTAAGTGTTCAAAAGCTTGTTTTTTTACGTCTTTTCTTTAGTAGGTCACTAATAATTTTATTTTCTTTGCAGATATGTGGGTCGACAAGCCAAAAAGTATAAAGAGGAAGATGGCAACTCGAGGAGCTGCCAAGAACCAGCTGATAACCTTGGCGAAGAAACAACCCGCTGGTTTTGCCAAGGCGACTGGTGTAGGTTTCTCGTGGGTGGCCCCCCAAGCGAATTGGCAGAGAGCTTAAGGGGGCCCCAAGTTCTAAAAAGTCTACAACTGCTTCCAAAACAGTTGCTAAGAAAGATGCACCTGAGCTCCACAAGGACTCGATGAAGAAACACACCGAGCAAGTGGAAGGCTCGGGGAAAAAAAAGGTGACTAAGTAACTGGAGGGCTCAAGAAAGAAGAAGTTGACCAAGAAGTTGGAAGGCTCGGGAAAAAAAAAAGACCTCTAAGCAGTTGGAAAGTTGCCCAAGAAAGAATATTGATGCACTTACTAGTGGCTCGAAAAATGTCTTGGTCAATACCATGGCCAAGAAGAAATTCACTCCGATGGTTGGGACCGCCATACAAATAGGGAGTCAAGGAAGCTCGTCTCGGCAACATGACGAGGAGGAATGAGTTGAGGCAATCGAGGCTGAGATTGATAGATTGATCAGCAAGCTCCTTGAGCACATAGGCGTTGGAGCCTCTACTGTTAGGGAAGCTGTGTCTAAGAAGTAGTACGGGTTGGTCAAGTCGTCCTTTCCTCATGAGCTACTTTCTCGCATATGTAGCTTGATCACCAAGGTATTGGTAGCTCGCTTTTTCCATTTTGCTTCAAGTTCTTCCTCTTTTTTTTTTTTTTTTTAACTAACTGCATTCTCCTGTTCAGGCTAGCTGCTAGCACAGTGACCAAGCTTCTCTTTGATGTGAGCTATACGACCTTGGAAAGCTAGCATTAAGGTTGCCAAGAAGTAGACAAAGCTAAGGAAGAGGCCTTGGTGAGGGCCAAGGTGGTGGAACAAGAGAATGGGTTGTTGTGGGCCGAGCTTGACCGGCTGAAGAAAGACCAGGTTGAGGTCCTTGAGTTAAAGAGAGAGAGAGAGAGAGAGAGAGAGAGAGAGAGTTTCTCAACAAACTCTCTTAGATTGAGGTTGCTAGGCAGTAAACAGAGAAAGACCTGGCACAACAGTGGGGTGCCAATAACAAGCTGGCTTCCGAGCTTGCCGAGGCTTAAAAAGCCAAGGCAAACTTGGAGGTTGCCTACTTAGACATGTTAGGTTGCCTCTTCTTCGAAGAGATGAACTGCAAGGAGGTTGAGGCTGAAGCTGTTGACCTCAAGAAAGAAGTTAAGGAGCTGAAAGTCGAGGTTTGGGACTATGCCTGGGATATGTCAGTCTACCTGGTCCAATGCCTATGGGATGCTCATCCTTCACTGGACTTTTCTTTTCTCCCTGCGATATATCAAAAGGAGATAGAGAGGATAAAGGCTGATACAGCGGGCTTGGAGTTTGTTTATTTAGACAGCCCTAAGTTCGATGAGAGTGAAGGCGAGGAGGGAAGTGACAAAGAAGAAGAGGCCAAGGTCAAACAAGAGGTCGAGGACCAGACCTTGCCAGCTCCGCCTTCGGTTAATTCCAGCAACCTTCATCTGGGCGAGCCATCGAAGGACACTCCTCAAGCTCCCAGTTTTAAAGACACTCAAGCTCCTACATCATAAACTTTACTTGTTTTTGTTTCTTTTTGCTTAGCTTTATTTTCTAACGGAAACTTTGATGGATCAATAAAATTGAATCTTTTCCATTCTTTTGTTGAGCAAGATCTTTTATTTCTGCGGAGTCATTTTAATTGTTCTAATTGAACTAGGTATAATAATTCAAATTTGCTCCAAGTTATACGTAGCTTGCTTCTTTAGGAACTTTTTGAACAAAACAAGAAAATCTTTCTTGTGACAATGCTGAGTTGGGGCTGGTTGACTATCTCGCGCTTTGGTTGCCAAATTATGACCGATTTTCTTTCGACGTGTTTTACTCGAGTGTTTTTTGAGTTTTAAATTTGTCACATTTGGGAATTTTTTTGCTTGATGAGTTGTATTATGGTGTGGCTTATAGAGCTAAGTTGCCTTTTTTCGAGCTCTTGACTCTAAGTTTTTCAAATGTCATCGCTTAGGTCACGATCTTGAAATAATAAATAAATAGTAATAAACAAAGGGAAGTTCTGAATAATACCTGTTTATTGATAATGAAAATTGGCCATAAGAGACCTTATACTGTTGATATTGGACAAAATAGGGAAACAAATTGAAGCCAAGTTGCTTACTCGTAGTATCTTTGTAGATACTCTGCATTCCATGCTTGTAATATAGCTTAACCATTATGGTGTTCCATGTGAAAGGTTCCTGGTGTGAGCTTTTCTGAGATCCTGAAAAGATCTACCCATTTGGGCCAAAGTGCCCCCAAGTTCTCATTCTGTGCACTGGGGATGACCTTTATGAGAATTAGGTCACCCATATTGAAGTCTCGATTCTTGATTTTTAAGTTAAAGTATCTCTTCACTCGCTGTTGGTGCTAGGCAACTCTTAACTGAGACTTAGCTTGATGTTCCTCGAATAAATCCAACCTCAGATGAAGGAGATTTTCGTTTATTTCTTTATCAAAGACCTCTCACCGAAGTGAGCTGACCCCAACCTCAACTAGGGCCATTGCCTCCCACCCATAAGAAAACAAGAATGAGGTTTCTTCTGTTGAGCTTCTGACCATTGTTCTGTACGACCATAAAATCTCGGGTAGTTCGTCTGTGCATCTCCCTCTAAGAGAATCAGTTTTTTCTTGAGGGTGTACTTGATCACTTTATTAACGACTTCTACTTGACTGTTAGCTTGAGGCCGGTAGACGATGGAGAAGCTTTTCCTTATGCCAAGCCTTTCACAGAACAATTGAAAGTCTTCATAATGGAATTGTTTCCCATTGTCGGTGATGATCGTATATGGGGGATTCCAAACCTACAAATGATGTTTTTCTAGATGAAATCCTTCAACTTGTTCGAAGTGATGGTTGCTAAAGGCTCGGCTTCTGCCCACTTGGTGAAGTAGTCGACTGTGACTACCGCGGACTTGACACCTCCTTTCCCCTTAGGTAAAGGGCTTATTAGATCAATTCCCCAAATTGTAAATGTCAAAGTAGTCATCTCTTAGGGCGGAGCTTGCGGAATATCTGCAAACCTTTGGCACTTATCACATTTTTGTACGAAGTCGACCACATCGTCAAAAACTGTCAGCCAATAGTATTCCTGGCAGAGTACCTTGTATGCCAAAGACAGCTCTTGACCTGATTTCTACAGATACCTTTGTAGATTTCCCTCAGGTTGTACTCCTCATCCTTATGATCTACACACCGCAAAAGCAAGGAATTAGGCTCGCTTATACAACCTATTATTGATAAGCGTGTATCAAGCTGATTTTGCTTAGAGAGTCTAGGCTTCGTTTCTTCCCTCTAGGATTGTTCCATCTCTCAAGTATGCTGTTATTGAGTCCATCTAGCTATACCTTTTCCCTGTTGCCAAAACCGTTTCTTTTGATTTGAGGATACTTGGATTTGGCAGAAATTTGACAGGAATGGAATCTGTTGTTTCTTTGCTCATCACTGAAGCTAGGTGAGCTAGAGCATCAGCTACTAAGTTTATTTCCCTTGGAATTTGTTGAACTGCATAAGCCTTGAAATGCTCAAGCTTAGATTTTACCTTCAGGAGATAGGACGCCATTATGCCCGATATTCTTCAGAAACTTGATAGAAGACGAGTTGGGAGTCACTGTATATTCTGATTAACTCTACCCCCATTTCTTTGGCCAGGTGGACTCCTCTAAGCATGGCTCATATTCTGCCTCATTGTTTGAGGCGACAAACCCAAATTTTACTGTAGCTCAGATTGGATCCCCTTCAGGACCTTCGAGCATGAGGCCTGACTCTTGCCCCATTTTCATTCGAGGACCCATCTATATACAAGGTCCACTGCCACAGGCTGTCGAGCTTGTACTCCACTGAACTGTTCTCTCTTGAGGTGTTTACTTTAGGCGGCCTTAACTCCCCCTCGGGCTGGTATGAGAATTCCAAGATGAAGTCAGCCAGAGCTTGTCCCTTGATCGCTATTCTCGAGAGGTATTTAATGTCGTTCTAACTCAATTCCATAGTCCATTGAATCAATCTATCCGATGCCTCAGGCTTTTTCATTATCTTTTTCAGCAAGAAATTTGTAAGAACATGTATAGAGTGTGCCTGAAAATGGGGTCACAACTTTTGAGCGACTATGATGAGTGCATAGGTAAGCTTTTCTATTTCTAGGTACTTTGTTTTAGCATTGAGCAATCGCTTGCTCACATAATACACTGGCCACTGCACTCCCCCTTCGTTATATACCAAAGTTGTGCTGATCACAGACTTAGATACCAATAAGTACAACAGTAGGGGCTCGCCTATGATGGGCTTTGATAACAAAGGAGGTTGCTCCAAGTGCCTCTTTAATTCTTGGAATGCTTTCTTGCACTCCTCTGTCCATTTGAAACCCTTGTTGCCTTTCAAGGTTTTGAAAAATAGTAGGCCTTTGTTAGTTGCTCGGGAAACAAACCAGTTTAGCGCGACTACTCACCCTATCACACTCTTAACCTGTTTTATTTTTGTCAGACTTTGCATGTTTAGAAGACCTTGAATCTTGTCTGAGTTGGCTTCAACACTTTCCTGATTTACTAGGAAATCTAAGAACTTCCTCGAGCTTACTCCAAAAGTGCATTTCAAGGGATTAAGCTGCATATGGTACTTTCTGAGGATACCGAACATTTCCCCCAGATGCTTGATGTGGCTTTTGACGATCTTTGATTTGACAAGCATGTCATCAATTTATACCTCCATGATTTTGCCAATTTGTTTGGCGAACATTTGATTCACTAAACACTGGTAGATAGCCCTAGTGTTCTTCAAGCCAAATGGCAGAACCCTATAACAATAGATATTCGAATCAGTAATAAAAGAGGTGTTTTCTTCATTGGGCTAATACATCATCCATGAAGCTTAGCAGTGCATTCCCTATTGTCGCATCTACTAATTGATTGATCCAAGGTAGCAGAAAGTTGTCTTTGGGACAAGGCTTGTTGAGATCAGTGAAATCGACGCAAGTCCACAACTTGCCATTTGATTTTTTTACTGAGACCAAATTGGCGAGCCAGTCTAGGTAATTCATTTCGCTAATGACATTGATGTTTAGGAGCTTATCAATTTCATGCTTGAGCGCTCTAGACCACTCAACATCTATAGACCTACTTTTCTGCCTTATGGGTGAGCCTCTGAGTCGACGTTCAATCTATAACACATTATTTTGGAGCTGATCCCTACCATATCCGCATGAACCCAAGCAAACACATTGAAGTTCTTCTTCAAGAACCCTACTAGCCTATTTGCCAACTCATCACCCAGACTGCTCCCAATTTTTAAAACGTGAGTTGGGTCTTCCTTGTTGACAGAAACTTTTCACAGTTCTTTTGTAGGCCCTACTACGGGCTCTTCTTTGTGAATGCGAGGAGCTATGGTGTCTTCCAATGGTTCGGGCTATGGCTTGGATTCAATGATGATTATGGTATTTAGGAGTGCCCATTTTTGTGTTGCATGTATGGCTCGATTGTTGCACTCCTTCATATCCTTCCTGCTTCCGATTCCATTCAGGGTCAAGAACTTGATTGCCTGACATTGCACTGATGTGACTACACTCAGGTCATCCAGAAGCGGTCTTTTCAAGATGACACTATGGTGGTCAGGCAATCGACTACTAAGAACTCCGCCATCAGTGTCCCTATTAAGGCTATCCCCAATAGTCACGGGTAGCTCGATTGTTCCCTTGGGGACTAGGCTATCCCTAGTGAATTCGTACAATGACAATGGGCATGCTTTCAAATCCCGCTTGGTGAACCTTATTTCATGGAAAGCTTGAATGAAGATGATGTTCGCTGCATTGCCATTGTCGACCATTACCCAGAGCACTCGGACATTGCTAATCCTTGCTGCGATTACGATTGCATCATGATTATGGCAAAAGAATTGGTCGCACTCTTCCTTAGTGAAGCCTATGACCTCACTTTCCGTTCTAGGCCGCTTTGGCAGCTTTACTTTGTAGTTCATTACTTAGAGAACCGAGTTTGTCTGGCCTTCTCACGTATATTGCTAGGGAGAATGCCTGAAGATTCCTGCAATGTCAGGTCCCCTATAAATCATACCACCAACACATCTTTGTTATCTTGGTGGACTTGTTGGGTCTGACTATTCTACTCGCTCAACTTGTCGCGAGCTTGATTCTCTTTCACAAATTCTTTCAAGTGACCTATTTTAATTAGGTCTTCGGTGGTGTCTTTCAAAGCTTGGCACTCATTAGTGTTGTGCCTAATATCTCAGTGGAATCTATAGTATTTTTGGCGATCTCTTCTACCTGGTGCCCCCTTCATTCTCTCTGGTACGGTAACCTTTTAGGCTTACGAGAGACCCCGTATATGTGTGCCATATCCTCTATCAGGGGTGTATTCTGCATATCATGGAAAATGTTGTCTTTCCCCGCGAAATTTTGCTCTATGTCTTTTTGGGAACATATTTCAGTCCCTATCACCTCGATCTTGGCCCTACTTTTAGTTGTTGGGCGATCTTGTCACCTTTGAAGGGCCTTTTTGGTGAGTTGCCAGCTAAGGCCACTAGGGAGCTTCCAACTCGTTGATGCTTGGTGACCATTTGGTAGAACTTGGCTAGGCTCACATGATTTTCACTCTAGAGCTCTTTACACAGTTCTATCTATAGCTTTATACCTGCTATAAGTAAGGTGCGAATTGACTCATAGGTGCATTTGTGACCTTTGCCTGCTCATTCTGGAACCTCGTTAAATACGAGGTCAAAGTCTCGTCTCTTTCTTGACGAATGTTATTGAAGTAATTGAGCAGCATTGCGAACTTGGAATTGCTGCAAATACAACAAGGAGAACTGTATTGAGTTCGCTTTGAGCCTCTTATACCACTTTTTGGCATCTCTTACTAGGGTCACTGCAAAGTAATGACACTTTGCCAAATCTGAGATCTCATGCAACTCTATCAGTCGTGAAGTTATCTAGGTGGTCTGTGGGTCCCTCTTACCATTGAATTTATTCTCGAGCACCTTGAAACCCTAGGGGAGTGGCGCTTGTTGTACTTTTAACAAAAACGGGGAACTCACTATCTTTTCTGCTGCATTTTTCTAGCGGGCTTTCAGATCATAGAGCATTTTCTGCACCTGATCTAAATCCTCATTATGAGGAGTATTCTGATCTCGGCCTCTGTTTAGTCTTACTTTAAGCAAATGAGCCCAAAGATTGGTCGCTTGCAAGCTAGCTCTATCTTGTGCACTAGGGTGCGAGGTGGAGTCATGATGGCTAAGATGATAGGTGTTGTCATGCTTCTTAGTGCGTTGCCTGCGACGTTGGTTAAAACCGGAATGTCGATGATTGCTAGATTGGCATGCATGGCTGACCTTGCGAGCTTGCAAGGTTTGAGCTCGCCTTTGGCGTGGGTTAAAACCGGCATGCTGGCATTGTGCATTTCGTCAACTAGGATGAGCATCCCTTTGGCTACCATTTGTTAGTAAATGGTCCCATATACGCAGCGAAAACAAAACAAATATAATTTCTAGGATTGTTTACATGAGCCAAGATCAAGGGTATAATCTTACAATTTATATTTAAAGTAAAATCTGCAGAAAAATTAATCAAGAGTTTAGAATAACATACGCACGTTTGGAGGCTCCTCCAAAATAGTCTTTGTACGTATTTACTATCGATCCAAGCGTAGGATCGAACTTATGAAGTCCACACGAAGACAATCCCAAAGAACTAAGGAAGGATTTGCTAGATCCTCCTTAGCTTTAAGATTAAAGAAGAAAAGGAAGAATTGCTTTCAAGCAAAAACCAAGTCTGTCGTGGGAGAGCGAATATGGGGCTGCTGTGTTTCTCTTTTACAAAGGAAAAAGTGAATAATGAAAAATCACACACTTTTACAATTAAAGTTTTTTCTTTTATAGTAAAACTTTAATGCCCTATTCCCATATGGAATAGAATTAGGCTCCAACCCAAACACCAAATGTTACCAAAAACTACCAAATTAGAAATTTTATTTATTTCATCATTATCTCAATTAAACTCAATTAATATATATTTAATCTATATATTAACATTTAACAATAATGATGATTTAATTAAATATATGCGAACACGTATTTAAACGTAATTTCACTTATTTAATTTTTCTAATAAATTAAATAAAGGCTACGACCTCAGCAAATTTAATTGCACTATGAAATTACCAAAATACCCTTTCGCCTTAAAAAGATGAAAACGCCCTTTCTTCTTCTTGGATCTTAAATTATCTTTTATGTGTGTGACCCATAGGCTTCTCATCATACCGGTAGTATATAGTATCGCGATTAACACTAATTAATCATCTCACTAATACACAGACTGAGATTGGCCCCTAGCAAGGCATGATGGCCATCCGGTAGATTCGGATTCAGCAAACTAGCTACCTGTCAACGATAAGGTTACCGTACAATTCGATCCTTTCATCATCTGTTATCTCGACGAGACGAAGGCATAGAAATAGTGTCAACCTTTGGTTACTCTTGATATTATGTATTCAATTTCTGGACTAATGACCTGTATTATAATCCGGATAGAGCAACAACTCAATCCCACTGTGGCCATAGTTTTAATGTCATTGCCATATACTGAATTGCGCCGTGAGATAACTTCTCCCGTACCCGGGAGTGATGAATCCTCTGTCAATCTACCATAGTCTTGATACACTTCTTGATGTAGCCAATCACCACCGTATTGATAGCTCTGAAAAGAACTGCGTTAGGCTAGTGTCAAACTACACCAATCGATGCATAAGGCGCTCCGGTGATCTCAAGTCTAAGGATCACATGCACCACCATTCGTTAGAGGATTTGTTCCATAGACACTAGGGTTACTATCCATATGGAATTCTCTGGTGGGTCAGTCTAGCAAACTTGCTACGGTGTATCCACCTACAGCAAGCACCCATGTGTTGCACCAGGTTGTCACCAAACAACCTTGACAAGTGAGATCAGTCACTGCCTTTCAACAGGGTCATTCAACACTATGATAGCCTTACCGTATTATCTGTGCCTTTACTTCAGAATAATACTAGGGCTACAGACGTTTCTAGAATGTCCACCATATGTGCTCATAGGGTTCTCACTATCAAGATTTGAAACACTTGATACCCTCGTCACGGTTCTACAATTCTAAGGATATATATCCATACATATTGCAATAATAATGATTTACGCGATATAGAATAAAATTGCCTTTTATTGATTAATGAACATTATTACAAAGAGTCAATTCTACAATAATTGATTGGCTCTAAGGCACCTACTCTAACACCATTGTCCTTATTTTCCCTTATGGGCTACTTGCTCGGTCGCCTCCCAAGGTTAAGGGTGCCCTATGATGTTGAGGGTGACAATCGCTCCTTGCTACCGATGAACCAGATTGATTACTAGTAGCGTTATTCTGCCTTGCAGGTGTAACCTCTGTGAAGCACGACTGATTGAGGTTCTGGTTGGCCTATTGCTCGTATCTCAATTCAATCACATTTTGTTGTACTACCTATATAACCATCATCCTTATCATTTCTATTAGCTAGCTATTCTCAAGATTAGAAGTCCTTGCCCCTACTGATTCACGACCTATTGCATTGGTGGCATTGGTAGTTGAACTGGAGTAGTGGTCTGATGCACGTCCTGCTGGGTAGCTTTCACGTTGTCGTGGTTTTCATTAGTTGTTTTGGATCTGTTACGTGCCATTGGGATTTTCAGGAGATCAATTTTTCACTGAAATTGTTTGTTTCTTGGCAGAAATAGGGAAAGTAAGCGGAGGCCTCTCCTTCTAGTACCAAAATATTGATACAACATTCACACCAACCCTGCTGGTCTGATTGGCGTTGACGGAGTCGAAACTGATGTGTGTGTGATTTAATGATAAACCAGCAATGGAAGTATGAAAATGCATTATATTGTGAAAAACACAAAAGAGTTTAAAGTGGTTCGGCAAGTTAGAACTTGAGCCTATGTCTACTGTTATTTTATTGCTGTTAGAGCTTACAATGTATATCAATTGTATTGCTAACCCTTTCTCATAATTGGAGGGCGTATTTATACAAGTTTGAGATTAAGGAAAGAGAGAAAATATCAGGATCGCAATCAAATTCGAATTGCAACTCAGATATTTTCGTGATTGAGCGCTAAGATTACGTCGTCAGTAGTGTTGATCTTATCTCTTCTAAAGTATCTGAGATTTGAGCTTATTTGTGGTTTGTCAAACAACTGCCAGGGTCAGTAGCTTGTGTTGGGTCGAGCTATCTCTCGATGAGCTTATGTTGGGTCGAACTAATATTGAGTCGAACTGATTCTGGGTTAAGTTATATCCTCTAGGGCTTTTGACTTCTCCTAGCTGAATGGAAAAATCACACACAACAATATTGTTAGTTAATTAAAAATTAATAAAAGTAACAAATTTTAGTGGTACTAAAATAGAGAGGGGCAAGTCTATATAGTGCCCTCCTCAAAGGATTATATGATTTCAATGACCTTTTCCCATTCAAATAAAGGTCTAATGACACTTTTCTACCCAAAACGTGTCAAAAAAAAATTTTACTACCCAAAGCACAATTCTGTTAATAAATTTCGTTGTGAAAAAGGTAGGATAGTCAATAGTCTGTTATAAGTAAGGGCATGATGGTACTCACATCCCACTGTTAGCTGGCTACCACATCGTTAGAGTTTCGCTTTTCTAGGCTGAATTACAATGACCAAAATTCAATTCGACACCATCACATGAACCATCAGCCTCTACTCTATAAAACCCTTCCACCATCTAACCCTCATTGTTCACCATTCGCCGCTGATTGAAGACTCCTCTCCCTAGGGTTTTTTTCAAAGTTGATAGATGAATTAGGGTAGGTTGGTTGGAATTTTGTGATTGCATAGTTCGTTGATGATTGAGAAAGGTTTTTTAGAAGTGTTGTGGTTGTGTTTTTGATTTTCTGGTTGCCGGTGTTCCCCATAACGCTCGCTTCCCACCATTTTCTAGAGTGCACACAAAGTGTTCGACAAAAATACACTCAGTGCTTATCTTCAAGAGTGCATGCCTGTGGACACATATAGCCTCCAACGCCTAAGCACCTACACACTTGAGCGCCCTATGCCTACTCCCGTAGGCAGTTTACGAGCTTTTCGTAAACCTTCTCCCAGCCGCCACCATCCACTCCATCCCCTACAAACACTTTCATAGCAACTTGTAAATCAGCCCTACTCATCTTTTCACCTTTCATTTTTCCCAAATAGCACCACAAACACTCCCCCCCACGCTGTTTTGCAACCCCAATCCCTTGCATTTTGTTGGTTTTTTTCTTTTTTCTGGTGTTAATATGTGGATTGTTGTTTGAAGTGTTGTGTTGCTAATTGTGTTATATTTTTTTGGTCATCGATTGTCCCCTATCTCTCTAACCTTGCTGCTCCATCCACGTACACCATCTATTCAATCCTTTGCCCCTAAAGTGGCTCAAACAATCGAGGAGTGATTATGGGTGGGGTTGAGAGGGGTTTTGGTAGGGGTTGCCAATGAGTTGAATGGTGGTGACGGGGTTGATTTGCAGTGCCAAAATCGATTGAAATTTGAGTTAAGGCGCACGCGAAACTTTGATTTGCAGTGGCCGGTGATTGGGGGTTGATCTTTGTTGGGTAATTTTCGTCTTTACAATGATTATCATTGTATTTAACATAAGTTATTAATTCAACATAAGAGTTGGGTAGTAAAGTTGTATTTTGAAACGTTTTGGGTGAGAAAGTGTCATTAGGCCATTATTTGGGTGGGAAAAAGTTTTCTCATTTTTTTAAGACAAATTATACACCATCAAATCAATGCACGTTCAAACAATCAAGATTCATACGATACATTTGTTCATGGCTGAAAGAGTTTATGGAATCTTTGTTAGAGTAGGTGCCCTAGAGCCAATCAATTATTGTAGAATTGACTCTTTGTAATAATGTTCATTAATCAATAATAATAGGGATTTTATTCTATATTGCGTAAATCATTATTATTGCAATATGTATTCATATATGTCCTTAGAATGGTAGAACCGTGACGAGGGTATCAAGTGTTTCAAATCTTGATAGTGAGAACCCTATGAGCACATATGGTGGCCATTCTAGAAACGTCCGTAGCACCAGTATTATTTGAAGTAAGGGAACAGATAATACGATAAGGCTATCATTATGTTGAACGACCCTGTCGAAAGGCAGTGACTGATCTCACTTGTTAAGGTTGTTTGGTGACAACCTGGTGTAACACATGGGTGCTTGCTGTAGGCGAATACACCACAGCAAGTTCACTGGACTGACCCACCAGAGGATTCCATATGGATGGTAACCCCAGTGTCTATGGAATAAATCCTCTAATGAATAGTGGTACATGTGATCCTTAGACTTGAGATCACCGGAGCGCCTTGTGCACCGATTGGTGTAGTTTGACACTAGCCTAACGCAGTTCTTTTCAGAGCTGTCAATACAGTAGTGATTGATTGTATCGAGGTGTGTATTAAGACTATGGTGGATTGACAAAGGATTCATCACTCCCGGATATAGGAGAAGTTATCTCACGGTGCAATTCAGTAAATGGCAATGACATTAAAACTATGGCCACAGTGGGATTGAGTTGTTGCGGGATTGAGTTATTGCTCTATCCAATTTATAATACAAGTCATTGGTCCAGAAACTGAATACATAATATCGAGAGTAACTGAAGGTTGACACTATTTCTATGCCTTCGTCTCATCGAGATAATGTATGATGAAAGGATCGAATTGTACGGTAACCATATCGTTGACAGGTAGCTATTTTGCTGAATCCGAATCTATCGGGTGGCCATGATGCCTTGCTAGGGGCCAATCTTGGTTTGTGTATTAGTGAGACGATTAATTGGTATTAATCGTGATACTATACATTGCCGGTATGATGAGGAGCCTATGGGTCACACACATAGAAGATAATTTAAGACTCAAGAAGAAAGAAGGGCGTTTTTGTCTTTTTAGGTGAAAGGGTATTTTGGTAATTTTACAGTGCAATTAAATTTGCTGAGGTCGTAGCCTTTATTTAATTTATTAGAAAAAATTAAATAAGTGAAATTACATTTACATGTGTTCGCATATATTTAATTAAATCATCATTATTGTTAAATGTTAAAATATATATATATATATATTAATTGATTTTAATTGAGATAATAATGAAATAAAAATAAAATATCTAATTGGGATTGTTTGGTAACATGGGGTGTTTGGGTTGGAGCCCAAGCTTATTCTATATGGGAACAGGGCAACTAAAGTTTTAATATAAAAGAAAAACTTTAATTGTAAAATGTTAGAGATTCATTTTCGTTACACTTTCTCTTTGAAAAAGGAAATACACAACAACCCCATTTACTCTCCCATAGCAGAAACCATTTTTTGCCCAAAATCAATTCATTTGATTTTCTTCTTTAATCTTAAAGCCAAAGAGGATCTAGCAAATCCCTCTTTGGTTCTTTGTGATTGTCTTTGTGTGGACTATGTCAGTTTGATCTTACACTTGGGTCGGTAGTAAAAATGTTCAAAGACAATTTTGGAGGAGCCTCCAAACGTGCGTATGATTTCTAAACTCATGATTAATTTCTGCAGATTTCTATTATGATATAAACTGTAAAATTATACCTTTGATCTTGGCTCTTTGGGAACGATCGTTGTTATTGTGATTTTTGTTTTCCGCTGCATATATGGATCGTTTCCTAACAGTGGTATCAGAGCCTAGGGTACCAAATTTTACAGTTTTTATGTGGATGATTGATAACATGTATTTGATGATATTATGTTGCCTTATAAAATCTGCCTTAAAATCATGTTTTAAGAAATTTATTAATCGATTAATTTAATTTGTTGATGATCTGCAAGTTTGGTATATTGGTGATGGATTTTTGGTTGAAATCAGTGTGTATGATTGATTGAAAATCCGTTTTGAGTGTATATGGTTACTGTATGAACAGATCCGGAGCTACAGATCTGTGTATGCTCACTGCGGCGATATAATCCATCGCTGCAGCGAGCGTTGTTCACGCTGACGTTGGTGATGAAACTAGTGTCGCCGCAGCGAGCGTTCTTTGGATGAGCGCTAGTGACGAAACTAGCGCTCGCCGCGGCGATATAAACCATCGCTGCGGCAATCGTCCTTAGGACAAACGCTATACAAAATCGCCGCGACAAACGTATGTTGAGCATGTACATCAAGTAATCAACGCACGCTGTAGCAATCTAACTCATCGCCACAGCGAGCGTACTTCCGAGTGTGTAGGGGCTAAAATGTAAAGTTTTAAAACTTTTGGACCAAATACAGATCTACAAATTGTCAGGGGGTAAATGATAATTAACCCACAAATTTCAAAAATTGATTGTTTTTGAAATATATGCTTTGTACTTGTTTGTATATTGCATGGTGCCCGGTACATGAGCCTTAGACCTAAGGGTGAATGTTTTAAAATAATTTTGGGTATGTATGGTTGTATAATCTATTAAAATAGGGCCTGCGTGTCCTGCCTTTCTCCTCTTCTCGATGTACGTTCTCTTCTCATCTCATTCCCCTCGAATGTAAATCGAGGTTTCTAAATTTATTGATGTAAAGAATTTTGTATAATTATTTTATTGTTTATTTAGAATGATGTTTTTTGTAATGTAATTGGAGATGGAACAAAGGATGAGGCAACCATACTTGAAGACTCAAGATATTTATTACAGCACCCTAGGTGACCCACCGATTCCTCTAGGCTCGAGGAAATCGATTTTAGTTGGGCCATGTACCGGCACCTTTAAAATTGTGTTTAGAATCCATGCTAAGGTTGAATGTTGAAATAACATGCCAAACAATGTCATTCTAACAAAGATAATAATCTGGTGAGACATTAAATAAGAAACCCTTAATTAAAGTATATTAAGTCATGTGAGCCTTCCATCACCATGGTTTTAATCAAAGCACTGTTCGTCGAAACCTTGTTCGCCAAAGCGATGGGTACACTTCAACCAGGGGGAGGTTAAAATGCATTGGAGTTTTCCTTAATGGTGATGGGTCGACTTAAAATGACGGTTTTGTTTGTTCGCTAAAGCAAAGGTTGATAAACGCGCGTCATAGGCATAATAGAGCAGTACACATATTCTGTGTACGTGGTGACATGTAGTGTCCACTCTACTGATACTGAGAATCACACTTGAGGAAGATGGCATGTAGTGTCCATTGGATTGTGTGATTGGCTTGTTAGCTTTTTCACATTTGAGGTTGATAGTAGGAGCTATCAACTGGTGTGGATTAAGTTTGTTGGCCTACCTAATCAACTCATTTTGGCTTGTTCTCCAAAGCGAAGGTTTGAAATGGGCAGGATGGGATCTTAGTCCACTGTGAAAGTCAACGGGCTTTCCCGAGTTAATGTGAGGGCTATTGACTTGAGTAATAGTGGGAGCATCGTTTAATGAAAGACCATTAACAAATAATATGAACATGGAATAACGGTTACTTTTCTGCACTTGTAATTCACTTAAAATTGAGCAAATGATCCTCCAACACCACTGCAACAAATCATCGACTGGAGATAAATGGATGGTGAATATTTCATTGACTGGTATAGAAGTATAAACAATATACTTCAGTTAAGCGATGATTATCACCATTGAGCAAGCTCTATCACTAGAGCCTGCTGATAGTTCTGTCTATGAGACTGGGTATGTATGTGAAGACCTACACATGATGCAAAGAAGAAATGACTAGATACATTGTGCTTGCATCAATGGCACCATACTGGCGATAGTAGTGCCAAAATGGATTTAGCTTCTATTCTTCATTTTCTTCGAAGAATGAGAAGCATATGGTGTCTCGGTCGTTCTTTCATGTAGGATGGAAGAGGGTACCAAAATTGGCGATCATATACTCAGTGGACTGAGTATTGTAAGCTTGATATGTTTGGGGTGTGGACTTAATGAAGGTTAATGATAACCTAATATTATAGTCTTTGACAAATTCTTATTCTCATTTGTCTATGACTTCATTGAGGAGATAAGAAGAAACCCTTTCTGAGCTTCTAGATGTGTAAAGGCACTAAGTCAGGCATGAGAATGTCGGAAACATTGACGTTGTTGAGCCAGCTCAAGTGAAAAGAAAAGGGCTCAAGTCAATGGAAAGAACTGTTTGCCGAAAGAAGGCATTTGTCCTCACTATGGGAATCCCAGCCACTGGAAACATTGCAAGGCTTTTCTAGCAAAAGGGAAAGAATGTTACTTCTTCGTCAGGTACATTCTTGAGATTAACTTCTCCTGTAAACATCTAGTTGACACAAGCTGTGGTTCTCACCCTTGACTGATGTGTAGGAACTACGGTAGAGTAGATTGCTCGCCGAGGAAGAGGTGGTCCTACTAGTTGGAATGAAGCCACGTGCGCTGCTTTGCTATAGGATCTTATTGTCTGATTTAGCCGATGGACTTGTTTCTTGAAACTTGTGGATTATTATGGTTTTTCTTCATTTTTAGAAATTATTTCTGTGTTCGCATAGGACAAATGAAATATTAGTTTACTATGGATTATTGTCCTTGAGTATAAATATATCTTTATGGAACGTTTCATAAAAAATGTTCTTAGAAAGACAACAGGATATCTCAAAATGACAACTATGCCAACTTTGGCAAGTTAGCTAAACATACCTGAGGAATGTGGTTAGTCTCACACTCACCCCTCCTTATACACCCCACACAAAAGTGTCGGAAAGGAGGAACAGGACCTTACTTGATACAGTTAGGTCCATATGCGTTTTAGTGATTTACTGCATCGTTTCTAGGGTTATGCCCTGGAGACTGTGACTCACGTTTTGAATCGTGTGCCTCACAAGTCTATAGATAAGACTCCATATGAGCTATAGAGTGGGCGAAAGCCCAACTTGTCTTATCTAAGGATTTGGGTTTGCGAAGCTTATGTTAAGAAATTGACTTCCAACAAGTTGGCCCAATCCTGTAAATGTATTTTGTGGGGTATCCAAGGAACTACTCTCCTCTACCACCTAGAAGAGCGCAAATTTTTGTTGCTCGATCTGGTGTCTTCCTAGAAAAGGAATATTTTCTAAAGATACTATGGGAGATAAGTAGATATCGATGATTCTAGAGCCACAAGATATACTAGACGAAGACGGTGATGTGCCACAGGAAGTGGTTCAGCATCATGAGGAGGTACCTCCATGTGGATCAAGTGAATCACCTCAGGTAGCATAAGAGCTACTAGATCTGGAGAGTACGCCATGACCCAAGGGATACGGTTATCTCATGCCTCAACATAGTGACGTACTATTCTACCAAGACGATGACCCAGAACCTACGAAGATGCTATATCAGATCCAGATTTTGTTAAATGGCTTAAACCCATGAAATCTGAGATGGACTCCATGTACCAGAACCAAGTGGATCTTTGGTGGAACCACCTGAAGGGGTAAAACCTATAGGGTGTAATGGGTCTTCAGAAGAAGACTGACATAATGGCAACGTGCATACTTATAAGCACAACTGGTTACCAAAGTTTCAAACAAATTCATGGCATTGACTATGATGTAACAACTGCTGAAACTAGTACAATGCGCATAATAACATAGAAAATTGGGCCCAAAACTTTCTTTTCATTATAAGTCATATGTCTTTTATACACAAAGAGTATTGTTTACAAAGTTCGTTTTAAAAGACAAACAGGGAAACAGTGTAGCTATGCTCCTCGCTTGCCGACGCCCCCCTACTGCATCATCACCTAGATCCTGCATCCACAAAGGAAAATAACGGGTGAGCACAAAATATGCTTAGTAAGCAAAACCCTTATCTGCATCCTCCCTAGTAATACTCTAATTCTTCCCTTATACTATTTTCTGTTTCTACTAAACGTCATGGCCTCATCTTACCGGAGTACGCCGATGGCGTTCACATAGTACCACTCACTCTCCATGACTATCGGGTGAATTCACATAGTACCAACCCATTCTTAGTGACTACCAGTGGGGATCACGAGCACCTACTCGTTTTCGTAACTATCGGGTGGAGACCACATAGCACCTACCGTTTCTCATGACTTTTGGGTAACGATCACCAAGCATTAACCCTGTCTCTAATCACTGTAGGTGTGATCCCAAAGCATCAACCCACTTCTAAAAATGTCGGATGATGATCACAAAGCATCACCCCTTTCTCTAATGACTAACCGGAGGATCACAAAGCATCCACCCGTTTCTACTACTTATTGGGTGACGATCACAAAGCATCGACCCATCTCTAAGGGCTATTTGGGCGGTGATCACAAAGCTCAACCCGACTCCCATAACTATCGGTGATGATCACAAGCATCAACCCATCTCTACTACTCCTTCTATTCACTCTATCTAGCATTTCTCATTCTCTTCTACCCTTAGAGTTTACATTCCACCAAGTTCTCTACTCATAAGTATTGCATACACAAGGTTTCCTACTCTTTCTTAGGTAACTTCTCAATGCACAATTAGTGCCTATGATGGTTCATCTCCACTAATGCATTTTATGAAATGCCAACATGCAATGCTGCAGAATTAAGGTTCCTACTCAACACAAACCTCTATTAGGCATTTCATCACACCTCAAGTGCATATAAACTCTACTATAACAATAATTCTGAATCTTTCTCTAACCATCCAAAACGGGAGAACCCCTTCACATAACTACAAAGCCTGCCAAAGAAAGACACTTCCAAAAGGGTTCTACAATACCCTTCAATTCCACTTGTTGAATGTAAAATAGGAAATAGAATTATTCCTTTGTAATATAGGAAATAGAATTATTCTCTTTGTAATATAGGAAATAGAATATAATGGAATAGGAAATAGAATTATAAAGGAATGTAACAATTTACTTCCTAGATTACTTCCTAGATTATTTTTTTGTTTTTGCTATAATTCATTGTACATCTCATTATGAAATACAAGAAAATATTCTCCACATGGTATCAGAGCTTGGTATCTGAAATTCAAAAATTCTCTCTTTTCTCGGATTTTTTTTCGGCTACTGTTCTTCGGCAACGATCAAAATTTGTCCAATCACACTGGACTGATCTTCTTCTCCTCGTCGTCCTAACCCGAGTGCTTTCGTCGTCGGCCGCCGCTGCACGCGACTTCATGAGCCGATCGTTTTCCATTACCCCTCCTTTGTTCAGTTTTTCCGGCAAGCTTAATTCTGTGTTTCCGTCAGTTTCAAGACTTCATGATTCTTCAAAAACAGCATCTTTCGAATCCAAGTGGTTTTTCCTTTTGTATCTCTCCCTCCCATCACCACTGAGCGATAATGTGGACTGCTAATTATTCATCATGGCTGCCTCTGTCGAATTATGGTGTATGGGTCAAGGTCTGGAGTTCACTGGACCACCAAAGCTGCCGATATTACGTCAGATAAGTCTTCCTAGACTAAAATTGATGCTTGCTGTGATATGTTGGCAACCTATTGATCCCCCCCCTTCACCCTATTTATAATCTTACTGCTCTTGTGTTGATATTTGAGTCAGGCTAAACTTCTCTATACAAATGACATTCAACGTTTATATTCTGTTGTGTCCAACCTAGTTCATCTCAAACAACAGGATATGAATATGTCGAATTTCCTTGGTAAAGTGCTTCCCTTAAGACAGAATTCAATCTGCTGTTACCACTGGTAATCTGCGGCAAGATTTGGCTCAACGGGACGTTCTTTATGGTCCTGACACTTGCAGCTCTCAGTCCAGATCTTACACCTGTTCGAGATCAAATTCTTCTGGATCCACCGTGCCTTCCCTTGACGATGTGTTTGCCAGATTACTTCGGTTTCCTCCCCTCTACTATACCTTCCCCAGGTGACTCTTCAGTCCTTGTTTCTCAGTCTCAAACTTTTCGAGAACAGGCGATCGAAGTGGCAGAGGAAATCGGCCCAAGTTGATGTTACTGTCATCGGTGGGGCATACTAGAGAGAAATTTTTTAAGTTACCATGGTCGACTTACCCGAGCTCGAATATTGCTCAGGCTGATCCCTCTGATCTTCATTCTGAGTCCTCTCCGTGCTAGCTCACCCCTCCTTAACTCTCACAGGTACTGATTATGATGAAACTTACAGTATCAGGCCAGTAAGGCAGTCTTCTTATCCATTGCCTCCGTCGCTCAATGGGTATTCAGTTGCTTGCCTTTCTCAGTCTTCCGCTTTAGGACCTTGGTTCCTAGATTCGGTGCCTCAGATCATATTTCTGGTAACCCTCATTTACTTACTCAGATATACAATACTTATCTTACCTCCTGTTACTTTGCCAATGGGTCTAAGCCGATGTTCAAGCTATTGGATGTGCAAAACCCCTCCCTCCTTAGCATTAGACTCTGTGCTTTATATTCCCAAATGTCCATTTACTCTCGTGTCTGTTAGTAAACTTACCCGCTCCTTAAATTGCTCTATTCGTTTTGATACTGACTCTGTTGTTATACAGGATCGCGACACAGGACGGATGATTGGCCAGGACGTGAGTCATAGGTCTCTATCATCTCCAATCCCATCTCATCATGCATTGTCTCCGAGTCTCCGGATCTCATTCATATCGTTTGGGCCATCCTAGTCTTTCCAAACTTCGAAAAATGATCCCGGTCTATCTACATATCGTCCTTGAGTTGTGAGCGTGTCAGCTTGGAAAGCATACTCGTTTCTTTTCCAAGCATGTCAATAAACGGTTGCGTCCCCCTTGAGTT
The DNA here is from genome assembly GCF_008641045.1 of Pistacia vera. Lineage (NCBI taxonomy): Eukaryota > Viridiplantae > Streptophyta > Magnoliopsida > Sapindales > Anacardiaceae > Pistacia > Pistacia vera. Next base: position 65,010 of record NW_022196538.1, read on the forward strand.
AGTGCATTCAATGTGTGGGTCCTTGTCGTGTTAACTCTACTTTGGGATTTAAATATTTTGTTACATTTATTGATGACTATTCCGGTGCACTTGTTTATTTCTTATGCGCTCTCGTTTTGAATTATTTTCCATATTTTCATCATTTTGTGCTGAAATTAGACTCACATAATACTACCATTCGTATATACGAAGTGATAATGCTCGTGAATTTCTCTGATTCCTTTACTAAATTCATGACATCTCAGAATTCTTCATCAGTCTTCTTGTGTTTATAGTCCTCACAAATGGCATTGCTGGCGTTAAAAATAGACACCTCATTGAAACTGCTCGCCACTCTTCTTTAACATAGCCATGTCCCTTTCCGGTTTGGGCTGACGCGGTTCTAACCGCCTGTTACTTAATAAACCGCATGCCTTCTTCTGTCTTACAAGACCAGGTTCCACACCCATATTATTCCCTGATAGTCCATTATTTCTCTTCCCCCGCGTGTCTTTGAGCACCTGTTTTTGTTCACATTTTCCCTCCTGGTCAAGATAAACTGTCAGCCAAGTCTTGAAATGTATTTTCTTAGGTATTCACGTCTTCAGAAGGGCTACAAGTGTTATTCCTCCTACCACACATCGCTACTTCATCGCTCTGCTGATTTTACGTTCTTTGAGTCTTCTCCATTTTCCTCATCCTCCAGTGGAGTCTGATCCGGTAGTAATGTTCTACCGATTCCATACGTTTTCTTCCCACCTTCGCCTGTTTCAATACTCCGTCTCCTACTAGACCACTCATCCTGTCGACAATAGTCTTGTTCCTTTTACAGTGATCCTGATGTTCCCACTATCGTTCCTGAGATCCTGTCACTACAGGTCCTGTGCCCGATTCCTCCAATGCCACGGTCCTGTCTCCCTGATCATTTCCCATTGCTATTCGTAAAGGTAGTGCGGTCTACACGCAACCCTCATCCCTTCTACAATTTTTTGAGTTATCATCGTTTTATCCTTCATATATGCCTTTGTCTCCACCTTTCTTCTGTTTCTGTTCCTTGCAATATTCATGAGGCACTTTCCTCACCCCGGGTGGCGTCAGGCAATGGTTGAAGAAATGTCTGCTTTCCTCATATCATACTTGGGATTTAGTTTCCTTACCTCCGGCCATTCGATTGTTGGTTGTCAATGGATTTACACTAAAGGTGGTCCAGATGGGAGGTTGATCGGCTGAAAGCCCGTTGGTGGCCAAGGGATACACTCAGATCTATGGGGACAGATTATTTTGACACTTTTTCCTCCTGTTGCTAAGATGTCTTCCGTTCGTTTGTTGCTCTTTGCTATGGCTGCATTCGAAACTGGTCTATGCATCAATTGGATAAAGAATGCTTTTCTTTCATGGTGAACTTCAGGAAGATATTTATATGGAGCAACCTCCTGTTTTTATTGCTCAGGGGGAGTCTGGTTTGGTATGTAACTTCGTCTTTCTCTATATGTCTAAAACAGTCTCCTCGTGCTGGTTTGGACGATTTAGACACGTTATCCAAGAGTTTGGTATGATTCAATGTGAGTCTGATCTCTTGTTTTCTATAGACATACATCTCGGCATGTATCTATCTGTTGTCTATATCGATGATTTGTTATTACAGGAGTGATCAAGATGGCATTGGACAGTTGAAGCAACACTGTTCAAACACTTTCAGACGAAAGACTTAGGGCTACTCAGATACTTTCTTGGCATAGAAGTCGCTCAGTCTAAATCTGGTATGTTTTATTTCTCAGAGAAGTATGTACTGGTATTCTAGAGGAACAGGGATGTCAATTGCAGACCAATAGACTCTCCTATGGATCCTAATTTAAAACTTTTACCTGGATAGGGGGCCTCTTACTGAGTCCTGAAGGTATCGAAGACTTGTTGGAACTTAACTATCTTACTATCACGACCGATATTTCCTTTCTGTCAGCGTTGTGTCTCATTTCCTTCAACTCTGTGTGATAGTCTTGGGATGCAGTTGTCCGATTTTAGGTATATCAAGGGGCACCAGGTAGAGGCTTACTGTATGAAAATAAGGGTCATTCGCATATTGTCGGATATTCAGATGCTATTGGGCAGGTTCTCCATCTGATAGATGTTCTACCTCAGGATTTTGTGTTCTTGTTGGAGGAAACCTAGTTTCATGGAAAAGTAAGAAACGCGGTTGTTGCAAGATCAAGTGCTGAGGCAAGTATCGTGCAATGGCCTTAGCCACTTGTGAGCTGTTTGGTTAAAACAACTAATTCAAGAGTTGAGACTTGTCGAAGTATCAAAATGAAGTTACTCTATGATAATCAGGCTGCCCTTCATATGCTTCAAATCCAGTGTTTCATGAGAGGACTACACAATAGAAATTGATTGTCACTTTGTTCGAGAGAAAGTTCTATCAGGGTGTATTGCAACTAGTTATGTTAGTTCCAACGACCCCTTAGCAGACATCCTCACTAAGTCTCTCAAAGGTTCTCGTGTTGATTTATTTGTAACAAGCTTGGTGCATATGACTTATACTCCAGCTTGAGGGGGAGTGTTGAATGTAAAATAGGAAATGAATTATTCTCTTTGTAATATAGAATTAATTTTCTCTTTGTAATAAGGAAATAGAATTATAATAGGAATAGGAAATAGATTATAATAGGAATGTAACAATTTACTTCCTAGATTACTTCCTAGATTATTTTGTTTTTTTTTTGCTATAAATTCTTGTCATCTCATTTGTCATGAAATACAAATATTTCTCCACACATCTCAAACTACCTTTCCAACCCACAACTCATTTCTTATATTTGAAAGGTATAACAATCACAAAGCACTAGAATCTCTATTTAAGCCTCATAACATGGCTATCACATGTATATCACATACATACATCATTGCTACAAAACCCTAATCAGAAAATTTCTTAAATCTCAACTTGGGTTGGGATTTACTTTGTTATGGAGAGACTTCACCAACTCTTCTTTTCACTTGGTTTCTTGACTTTTTCTCTACTCTTAACCAAAAGAAAAAAACCCTCATATTCATATATACTAAAACTCACAAAGTTTCACAATCAAAGTAGGAATCCTTACCTTAGAAGCCTTAGGTTGATTTTCAACCCCAACACTTCAAACACCTTTAAAACTCCTTCGTCAAAAGAAAGAAAAGTTGAGAGAAACAGGAAGAAAGTGGCGTTGAAGAAGAAGATGGGGTTTGCTAACTCTAATTCCTTTTATGAAATTTATACCCAAGCATTCCTTTTTTGCCCTTACTCTCTTTGGGAATTCTATCTATATCCTTTGATTCATTACAACACACCCCCATAGCAACATATTCTCCATGAAAAATCCTTACAATTTACTCCCCACTTTTCCTGCTATTAGGGGTAGAATGGTCAAATTGCCTTTAGGGAAGAAATATCCAAACTTATAAACATTTTGGTCGGCCTGTCGCCGCGGCGAAACTGTTCAGCAGCTTCCCCGTGGCTCTCACCACCTCTTCACCGCGGCGAAGATTCTTCTTCGCCCCGCGAAGCGTGGCACACTGAACTTCTTTTATTTTCAACCAATTTCAGGGCAAGTATTCAACACAACACTCAATCAAACATATTACCAAAAACCACTCAAATAGAGACAAAGGAAGAAACACACAACTACTTACCTCAAGTGGGGCGTTACAATGAAGAAACCTTTTCGCCAGTTGCCATGATTAAATCCATCCAGATTATGCTTGCATTTGCTGCATATTATGACTATGAGTTTTGGCAAATGGATTTCAAAACTACTTTCCTGAACGGACCCTTGAGAGGAGTTGTATATGACACAACTTGATGGTTTTGTCTTTGATAGTTAAGCTAATAAGGTATGCAAGTTGCAGAGTTGGTTATAGACTCAAGCAAGCTTCAAGGAGCTGGAACTTTGCTTTGATGAAGCCATAAAAGAATTCGTTTTTATAGAACAAGGATGAGCCCTGTGTTTCCAAGAAAGTGAGTAGGAGCGCAGTAGTATTCCTAGTATGTACGTCGATGACATACTTCTAATCGGGAATGATATACCGAACTTGCAGTCGGTAAAGACTTGGTTATCCAGTGCTTCTCCATGAAAGACTTAAGGAAGCAACCTACATCCTTGGTATAAAGATCTACGTGATAGATCGCGGGGTTGATCAAACTAAGTCGAGTACATAGCAAGGTACTGAACACATTCAGTATAGAAAAATCCAAGAAGGGATTTCTTCTGATGGCATATGGTGTCTATCTCTGTAAGGATATGTGTCCTTAACCACACAATGGAGAGATAGAATAGGAGGTCCGACATGCTTCAGCAAGTGGATCCTCTTATATGCTCAGATTGATATCTATTGTGCATCAAGCACTTGTAGTGGATATCAATCAGCTCAAGTGAGCAATATGTTGTACTTAGACTGATGTCTTATGTGCATTTAGCACTAGTAGAAGATATCATAAATCCAGTGAATGACACCGATGAGTGTAATTGGGCATTCTTAAGTACTTGAAAAAGGCTTAAGAATCTATATTCTTGGATTATGGAGGAAAGATGAGCTCAATGTAAGAAATACAATGACACTATTTCCAACGGGAAAAGTGATTATAGTTACAATTTGGGATTACACAATTTTGTGTCAATGTAACTGCAATGAGCTGGAAGAGCTCGATCTGTTACTGCAACGAACATTCTACAATTGATGCTAAGTGTATTGCATTATTCAATGTGCCATGTAGGCAGTTTGGATCAAAGTTCATTACTGAACTTGATGTGATTCAAGCATTGCTAATCTAGTACATGTACTGCCGCGATAACATGGAGCCATTAGTGTGGCTGAGGAATCACGGTCTCACCAGTAATCCAACACTTACTTGGTTGATTCAATCTGATCTGAAGGATCGATAAGAAGGATGTCAATTACAGAATACTACTAACCCATTATTGAAGTTCTGTTGTAGCGAAGCATGATGGACACTTGTGTCATTAATGTTGAGTGCATGAATGATTGTCTATGTGCAAGTGGGATGTTGGAGTAGGTGCCTTAGAGCCAATCAATTATTGTAAATAACTCTTTGTAATAATGTTCTTAATTATAATAAAAGGCATTTTATTCTATTCGCGTAAATCATTATTATTGCAATATGTATTCATATTGTCCTTAGAAGGGTAGAACCGGTGACGAGGTATCAAGTGTTTTCAATCTTGATAGCGGAACCTCTGAGCACATATGGTGCCATTCTAGAAATGTCCGTGACCCCAGTATTATTCTGAAGTAAGGGCACAGATAATACAGTAAGGCTCATAGTGTTGAACGACCCTGTTGAAAGGCAGTGACTGATCTCACTTGTCAGGTTGTATGGTGACAACATGGTGCACCACATGGGTGCTTGTTGTAGGGGAATACACCGCAGCAAGTTCACTGGACTAACCCACCAGAGGATTCCTATGTGGTAACCCCATTGTCTATGGAATAAATCCTCTAACGAATGGTGGTACATGTGATCCTAGACTTGAGATCACCGGAGCACCTTGTGCACCGATTGGTGTAGTTTGACACTAGCCTAACACAATTCTTTTCAGAGTTGTCAATACGGTAGTGATTGGCTGCATCGAGGAGTTTATCAAGACTATGGTGGATTGACAAAAGATTCATCACTCCCGGACGTGAAGTTATCTCCTGGCGCAATTCAGTAGATGGCATTACACTAAAACTGTGGCCACAGTGGGATTGAGTTGTTGCTCTATCCAATTTATAATACAGGCTCTGGTCCATAAACTGAATACATAATATCGAGGTAACTGAAGTACACTATTTCTATGCCTTCGTCTTGTCAGATAGTAGATGAAAGGATCGAATTGTACGTAACCATATCGTTGACTGTGCTATTTTGCTAAAGCTGAATCTATTGGGTGGCCATGATGCCTTGCTAGGGGCCAATCTTGGTTTCTGTATTAGTGAAAATTATTGGTGTTAATCGCGATATTATCATTGCTGGTATGTGAGGATCCTATGGGTCACACACATAGAGATAATTTAAGACTTAGAAGAAGAAGGCGTTTCGTCTTTTAGGTGAAGGGTATTTTGGTAATTTCATAGTGCAATTAATTGCTGTGAGTCGTAGCCTTTATTTAATTTATTAAATTAATAAGTGAAATTACGTTTAAATATGTGTTCGCATATATTTAATAAATCTCAATTATTGTTAAATGTTAAATATATGTTAGAGTAGATGCCCTAAAGAATCATTATTGTAGAATTGACTCTTGTAATAATGTCATAATCAATAAAAGCATTTTATTCTATATCGCGTAAATCATTATTATTGCAATATGTATTGATTATGTCCTTAGAATGGTAGAACCGTGACGAGGGTATCAGTGTTTCAACTTATAGTGAGAACCCTATGACACATATGGTGGCCATTCTAAAAACGTTCGTAGCCCCAATATTATTCTGAGTAGGGCACATATAAATACGGTAAGGCTATCATAGTGTTGAACGACCCTGTCGAAAGACTGATTGATCTCACTTGTCAAGGCTGTTGGTGACAACCTGTGTTAGAGTAGATGCCCTAGAGCCAATCAATTATTGTAGATTGACTCTTTGTAATAATTTTCATTAATCAATAAAGGCATTTTATTCTATATCGCGTAACATATTATTGCATATGTATTGATATATGTCCTTAGAATGGTAGAGCCGTGACGAGGGTATCAAGTGTTCAAATCTTGATAGTGAGAACCCTATGAGCACATAAGGTGGCCATTCTAGAAACGTTCGTAGCCCCAGTATTTCTGAACTAAGGGCATAGATAATACGTAAGGCTACATAGTGTTGAACGACCCTGTCGAAAGGCATGACGATCCCCTTGTCAGTTGTTTGGTGACACCTGGTGCAACACATGGGTGTTCGTTGTAGGTGATTACACCACAGCAATTTCACTGGACTGACCCACCAAGCATTCCATATGGATGTAACCCCAGTGTCTATGGAACAAATCCTCTAACGAATGGTGTGTGCATGTGATCCTTAGACTTGAGATCACCGGACCTTGTGCACCGATTGTGTAGTTTGACACTAGCCTAACCAGTTCTTTTCAGAGCTGTCAATACGTGTTGATTGGCTGCATCAAGGAGTGTATCAAGCTATGGTGGTTGACAGAGGTTTATCACCTCCCGGGTAGCGGAGAAAGTTATCTCACGGCGTAATTCAGTATTTGCAATGACACTAAAACTGTGGCCACAGTGGGATTGAGTTGTTGCTCTATCCGTTTATAATACGGTCATTGGTCCAGAAACTGAATAAATATTCGAGAGTAACCGAAGGTTGACACTATTTCTATGCCTTCGTCTCGTCGAGATAACGTATGATGAAATGATCGAATTGCATGGTAACCTATCGTTGACAGTAGCTACTTTGCTGAATCCGAATCTATCGGGTGGCCATGATGCCTTGCTAGGGGCCAATCTTGGTCTGTGTATTAGTGAGACGATTAATTGGTGTTAATCGCAATATTATACACTGCCGATGATGAGAGCCTAAGGGTCACACACATAGAAGACAATTAAGATGCAAGAAGAGAAGGGCGTTTTCGTCTTTTAAGGTGAAAGGGTTTTGGTAATTTCCCAGTACAATTAAATTTACTGAGGTCGTAGCCTTTATTAATTTGTTAGAAATTAAATAAGAAATTACGTTTAAATATGTGTTCACACATATTAATATATTATCATTATTGTTAAGGTTATTATATATATATATATAATATATATATATATTATATATATTAATATATATAATATATTATATATATATATTAATTTATTTTAATTGAGATAATGATGGAAATTAAAATAATCAAATTGGGAGTGTTTGGCAACATGGGCCGTTTGGGTTGGAGCCCAAGCCTATTCCGTATGGGATTGGCAAATGTGTTTAAATATAAAAGGAAAAGTGTGTGATTTTTTAATAAAGTTTTTTTTCTTTGTAAAACCAAAACACACAGCAGCCATTTTTGCTTCCCCCGGCAGTAACACCCATTGCCTCAAATCAATTCAATTGATTTGTTTTCTTCTTAATCGAAGCCAAAGAGGATCTAGCAATCCCTCTTTGGTTCTTTAAATTGTCTTCGTTGGACTACGCAGGTTCGATCCTACATTGGATCGTAGCAAACGTTCGTCGACAAATTTGGAGAGCCTTCAACGTGTGTTTGTTTCTCTTAACTCATGTTAAATTTATGCAGATTTTATTTAATATAAATTGTAAATCATACCCTTGATCTGGCTCATGTAACGCGACCTGTTATATATTTTTTCGTTTCCTCTGCTTATACGACCGTTTACTAACACCTGGTGCAACACATGGTGCTTGCTGTAGGCGATTACACCGCAGCAAGTTCACTAGACTGACCCACCAGAGGATTCCATATGATGGTAACCCAGTGTCTATGAAACAAATCCTCTAACAATGGTGGTGCATGTGATCCTTACTTGAGATCACCGAGCATCTTGTGCATCAATTGGTGTAGTTTGACACTAGCCTAACGTAGTTCTTTTCAGAGCTTCAATACGTGGGTGATTGGCTGCATCAATGGTGTATCAAGACTATGGTGGATTGACAGAGGATTCTCACTCCTGGGTATGGAGAAAGTTATCTCATGGCGCAATTCAGTATATGGCAATGACACTAAAACTGTTGGCCACAGTGTATGAGTTGTTGCTCTATCCAGTTTATTTACGGTTCATTGGTCCAGAAACTGAATAAATAATATCGAGAGTATCGAAGGTTGACACTATTCTATGCCTTCGTCTTGTCAAGATAACGTATGATGAATGATCGAATTGCACGTTAACCATATCGTTGACAGTAGCTACTTTGCTGAATCCGAATCTATCGGGTGGCCATGATGCCTTGCTAGGGGCCAATCTGGTCTGTGTTTAGTGGACGATTAATTGGTGTTAATCACGATACTAACACTGCCGATATAATGAGGAGCCTATAGTCACACACATAGAAGACTTTAAGATCAAGAAGAAGAAGGGTGTTTTCGTCTTTTAGGTAAAGGGTATTTTGGTAATTTACAGTGCAATTAAATTTGCTGAGGTCGTAGCCTTTATTTAATTTGTCAGAAAAAATTAAATAACTGAAATTATGTAAAATGTGTGTTCGCACATATTTAAATATATTATCATTATGTTAATGTTATATATATTTAAATATATATTAATTGATTTTAATTGAGATAATGATGGAAAATAAATAAATCAAATTGGGAGTGTTTGGCAACATGGGCGTTTGGGTTGAACCCAAGCCTATCCCGTATGCGATTGGGCAATTGTTTTTTACATAAAGAAAGTGTGTTAATTAAATAAATAGTTTTTTTCTTTGTAAAACAAAAAAAAAAAAAAAAAAAAAACAAAACACAACCCCATTTGACCTCCCACGTCAGAAACCTTTCTTTGCCTAACAATTCAATTTGATTTCTTTCTCTTAATCTTGACAAATACCTCTGGTTCTTTTGAGATTGTCTTCGCGTGGACTACGTGGTTCGATCCTATAGGGGATCGGTAGCAAAACTTTCAAAGACATCGTGGTGGAGCCTCTAGCGTGCGTATGGTTTTCTAAACATAGATTATTATCTTCTGCAGATTCTTGCTTTAATAATGTGTAAAATTAACCCTTGATCTGTGCTCATGTAACGATCCTGTTATATTAATTTTTTTTGTTTCCGTTGCGTATACGGGACTGTTTACTAACAGTGGTATCAGATCCTAGGGTACTAATTTACAGTTTATTGTGATGATTTAATAGTATTTGGTTGATAACATGTGTTTTTGAAAAATCTGCAAAATCTGTTTATGGATGAACAATCAATGAAAAACTGGTTTAATAATGTGTTGATGAATGATATATTGGTTGGTTAATATCCGTTGAACATACGTGCGTTTGATTTGATTTGGATTCGTGTTTATACCAAAAACTGCAAAAAACGAATTGTACGAATTGGGGATTTCCAGGTCTCGCCGCGGCGAAGCCTGTAGCTTTCCCAATTCTGTATTTTTTTTTGCAAACCTGTAAAGCCAATGTACATTCGCACATTTAAGAGGATAATTAATTAATAAACCCACCCATTCAAAAAAATTGATTATTTGAAAGGTATGCTTTGTACTTGTTTGTATATTGCATGGTGCCGGCTACATAGACCTTAGACCTAAGGGTGAATGTTTTAAATTATTGGGTATGTATGGCTGTATATTTTTTAAATAAGCCTGGTGTCCTGCCTTCTCCCCTCTTCATGATGTACATTCTTTTCTCATCTCATTCCCCTCGAATGTATCGAGGTTTCTAAATTTGTTGATGTAAAATTAGTTAATATTAATTTTTTGTAATTTAGAATGATGTTTTTTTTTTTTTTTTTTAATGTACTCAGATTCGAGCAAAGCGAGGCAACCATACTTGAAGACTCAGATGTTTATTACAGGACCCCTAGGTGACCATCGATTCCTCTAGGCTTGAGGAAATCGGTTTTAGGTGGGCCATGTACCGCAACGTTTTAATTTTTGTTTAGAATGCATGCTAAGGTTGAATGTTTGATAACATGCCAAACAATGTCATTCTAACAAAGAAATAATCTGATGAACATTAATACAAAAAACCCTCAATTAAAGTATATTAAGTCACGTAAGCTTCCATCACCATGGTTTTTAATCAAACCATGTTCGTCGAAACCTTGTTCGCCAAAGCGAAGGGTACACTTCTACCAGTGGAGGTTAAAATATGGAGTTTTCCTTAATGGTGATGGTTCGACTTAAAATCGGTTTTGCTTGTTCGCCAAAGCAAAGGTTGAATAACGCGTCATAAGCATAGTAGAGCAGTCTACATTTATGTGTACGTGGTGACATGTAGTGTCCCCTATACTACTAAGAATCAACTGAGACATGGTTGGAGCCATTGAATTGTGTGATTGGCTTGTTGACTTTTTCGCATTTGAGGTTAATAGTGGAGTTATCAACTGGTGTGGTTAAGTTTGTTGGCCTACCTATCAACTCATTTTTGCTTGTTCGCCAAAGCGAAGGTTTGAAATGGCAGGAGGATCTGTCCGCTAGGAAACCGCACGGGCTTTCCCGAGCTAATAGTGAGGGCTATTGCTTGAGTAAAATAGTGGGCAATCGTTTAATAAAAGACCTATAAATAATATGAACTTTATAATAATTTATCTTTTCTGCCAATTGTAATTCCACAAAAATGACATGAACCTGACCTGCGACCGTAATTGAGAAAGAAAACAGGTTTGATGGATCCAATTTTCTAGACTAGATCATAATCTTCGGATATACTCAAGTCAGAAAAGAATTGTATATCCTTGAAAAGCCATACTGGCTAAGCCTGATCCTGATGCCACTCAGGAAGTTAAGGATACTATCAAGTTCCTTGATGATGCTGATACGTTCAATGCTGATGTTAGCATCGATCACTATGCTGCAAAGCAAGCGAGGAGAAATGGATGTTTCTTCTTCATTATTCTACATCTCAAGGAGCTTTACGAAACAAATGCTCGCATGAGAGGTACAAGTGGTCGAAAGCCCTATTTGGGAGTCGTCACTGAGGGAGCCCAAGTTGGTCCTCATGTGCTCAAGATGTTTGAGCACATAGGGAGGCTTGAGACTTTGGATGTGGCTTGGATGCAGAATTACAAATGGATTTAATTCTGCAATCCTTGCCTGACTCTTATTCTCCGTTCATAATGAATTTCAATATGAACACGATAGAAAACCCTGTCAGAACTTCTAACATGCTAGGACTGCAGAGCAGACTGAAAAAGTCCAAGCCTGTTTTGCTGGTTGCTGCCGGTAAACCAAAGGGTTACGACAAGGGTAAGGCCAATGCCAACCCAAGCCCAAGCCAGCCAAAGTACTGTTCTTGGGCCTAAGGTGGCATAGGAAGGTAGGTAGTCTTCTTCTTTTGGGCAACCTGGCCACGTAGGAAACACTGCAGGCTTTCCTCGCAAGCAAGAAGAAGTCAGAGGCTACACTTTAGGTATTTTTATATTGAGATTACTTCTCTCCCTCAACATCTTAGGTCTTGACACAGGATGTGATACTCACATTTGTACTGATGTATAGGGACTAAGGTAGAGTAGAGTGCTCGCCAAGGGAGAGGTGGACCTACGAGTTGGAAATGGAGCACATGTGGCTGTATTGGCTGTAGGGACTTATTTTTTATCTTTGCCTACGGGCTTATGTTGGAACTACATAACTGTTCATATACCTTCTATTTCTAGAAAATTATTTCAGTATCCACTTTTTAATATGGGGTATCATTTTGGATATCTAATGGATTTGTTGTCCTTAGTTTGAATGGTATTCTATTTGGAATTGCAAGTTATATAATGGATTATGTTCTTGATTTAAACAATAAGATATTCTCAATATTGAAACTAAGAGAGCTAAACATACGATCAAAACCAGACATATCTCTGACACTATAGATTGTGTCATGTTTAATAAGCTCGCATGCAAAACTCAAAGGGATGGAGTTTTGGACCCTTTTGATTTTCAGTTATTTGAGGTATGCGAGTCATGCCTGTTAGGCAAGATGACCAAGTCTCCTTCACAGGACAAGGTGAAAGGGCTACTGAGCTGTTAGCATCATCCATAGTGATTGTAGTGGTCCACTAACAGTTGAAGCTAGAGGTATATTCATACTTCATCACATTTACTGATTTCGTAGATATGGTTATGTCCCTTATGAGACATAAATCTGAAGCTTTTGATAAATTCAAGGAATTTAGAATGAAGTACAGAATATGTTGGGCAAAGTATTAAGCTCTTTGGTCGGATCGAGGAGGTGAATACTAAGCTCAGGGTTTTCAGAGTACTTAAAGGAATGTGGGATCGTATCACAACTCACCCCTCCTTATACACCCCAACACAATGGAGTGTTAAAAGGAGGAATAGGACCTTACTTGACATGGTTAGGTCCATGATGAGTTTTTGATTACCTGCATCGTTCTGGGGTTATGCCCTAGAGACTGCGACTCACGTTTTGAACCGTGTGCCGTCAAAGTTTGAGATAAACTCCATAGCTATGGATGCGAAAGCTAAACTTGTCTTATCCAAGGATTTGGGGTTGCGAACTTTGTTAAGAAATGACTTCGAACAAGCTGGGCCCAAAATCCTGTAATGTATATTGTGGGTATCCAAAGGAGACCAAAGGATACTATTTCTACCACCCAGAAAAGCGCAAAATTTTGTTGCTCGATCTGGTATCTTTCTAGAAAGGAATATTTTCTAAGAAGTACTATGGAGAAAGTAGTAACTCGATGAAGTTCTAGAGCCCAAGATATACTAGCGCAAAGACGGATGATGTCCACAGAAGTGGTTGAGCATCATGAGGAGGTTACTCCACAATTTTGGATCAAAGTGAACCACCTCAAGTAGCATATGAGCTACGTAGATCTAAGAGAGTACGCCATGAGCCCAAGATACGGTTATCTCGTGACTCCAACATGGTGACATACGGCTACCAAGACGATGAACCCAGAACCTACGAAGACGCTATATAGATCCAGATTCGTTAAATGGCTTGAAGCCATGAAATCTGAGATGGACTCCATGTACCAGAACCAAGTGTGGTCTTTGGTGAACCACCTGAAGGGTAAACCCATAGGGTGTTGGGTCTTCAAGAAGAAGACTGACATGATGGCAACGTGCATACTTATAAAGCACGACTGGTGCCAAAGGTTTCAAAAAAATTCATGGCATTGACTATGAAGAAACCTTTTCGCCGGTTTGCCCTGATTAAATCCATCCGGATGATGCTGCAATTGCTGCATATCATGACTATGAGATTTGACAAATGATGTCCAAACTGCTTTCCTGAACGAAACCTTGAGGGAGGATGCGTACATGACACAACCTGATGGTTTCGTTCTTGATAGTCAAACAATAAGTATGCAAGTTGCAAGATCCATTTATGGACTCAAGCAAGCTTCAAGGAGCTTGAACATTGGTTTTGATGAAGCGTAAAAGAATTCGATTTTATCAAGAACGAAGATAAGCCCTGTGTTTCAAGAAAGTGAGTGGGAGCACAGTAGCATTCCTAGTGTTGTATGTCGATGACATACTTTTGATCAGGAATGATTATTCGACTTACAGTCGGTAAAAACTTGTTTATCCAAGTGCTTCTCCATGAAGGACTTAGGGAACAGCCTACCTGCTTGGCATAAAGATCTATCGTGATAGATCGCGTAGGTTGCTTGGCCGCCTTAGTTAAAGTGCATATATTGACAAATACTGAAACGATTCAGTATGGAAGAATCCAAGAAGGGATTTCTTCCGATTCACAGGGTTTTATCTCTCTAAATATTGTGTCCTAAAACACAAGATGAGAGAGATAGGATGAAGAGGATCCCAATATGCATCAGTAATGGATCCATCATGTATGCCATGCTATGTACTCGGATTGATGTCTATGTGCCTTGACACTTGTAGTAGATATCAATCGGATCCAGGTGAGCGTCACTGGATGGCTGTCAAGAATATTCTTAAGTACCTGAAGAGGACTAAGATACGTTCTTGTTTATGGAGGGGAAGATGAGCTCCTGTAAGAGGTACTGATGCTAGTTTCCAAACGACAAGATGATTATCGATCGCAATCAGGGTTGTATTTTGTCTCAATGGTGGTAGTGAGCCTGAAGAGCTCCAAGCAAAGCACTGTAAGACTTTACAATGGAGGGTGAGTATATGTCATTGCAGATGCGCCAAGAGGCATTCAGATTAAGTAGTTCGTCACTGAACTTGGTGCGGTTCCCATGATTGTTGATCCTATAGACATCTATTGTGACAACAATGCCAATTGCTCAAGCTGGAACCACGGCTCATCAGAAGTCCACACATACTTAATGATTCATCTCATTAGAGAGATAGTTGAGAGGAAGACGTATAGATTATGTAAAGTGCATACTGACGACAATCTCGCAGATCCACTGACAAAGCCTCTGTCACAACAGAAGCATGAAAGGCACTTGAGATCATTTGGTATTAAATACATGAATGATTGGCTATAGCGCAAGTGGGAGATTGTTAGAGTATGCCCTAGAGCCATAAATTTGTAGAATTGACTTTTTATAATAATGTTCATTAATCAATAAGAGGTATTTTATTCTATATCGCGTAAATCATTATTATTGCAATATGTATTGATATATGTCTTTAGATGGTAGAAACCGTGACAGGGTATCAAGTGTTCAAATCCTGATAGTGAGAACCCTATGAGCACATGGTGGCCATTCTAGAAACGTCCGTAGCCCCAGTATATTCTGAATAAGGGCACAGATAATACGGTAAGGCTATCATGTGTTGAACCAATCCTGTCGAAAGACAGTGACTGATCTCACTTGTCAAGGCTGTTTGGTGACAACCTAGCAACACATGAGGTGCTTGCTGTAGGCGATTACCTGCAGCAAGTTCACTGACTATCCCCCAGAGAATCCATATGGATGGTAACCCTAGTGTCTATGGAACAAATCCTCTAACGAATGGTGGTGCATGTGATCCTTAGACTTGAGATCACCGGAGCCCCTTGTGCATCGATTGGTATAGTTTGACACTAGCCTAATGCATTTCTTTTCAGAGCTGTCAATAGTGGTGGTGGCTGCATCAAGGAGTGTATCAAGACTGGTGGATTGATAGGGATTCATCACTCCCCGGTATGGAGAAAGTTATCTCATGGCGCAATTCAGTATATGGCAATGACACTAAAACTGTGGCCACAGTGGGATTGAGTTGTTGCTCTTCTCAGTTTATAATACGGGTCATTGGTCCAGAAACTGAATAAATAATATCGAGAGTAACCGAAGGTTGACACTATTCTATGCCTTCGTCTCGTCGAGATAACTTATGATGAAAGGATTGAATTGCACGGTAACCATATCGTTGACAGTAGCTACTTTGCTGAATTCGAATCTATGGGTGGCCATGATGCCTTGCTAGGGGCCAATCTTGGTCTGTGTATTAGTGAGACGATTAATTGGTGTTAATCGCGACACTATACACTGCCGATGATGAGGAGCCTATGGGTCCAAACATAGAAGACAATTTATCCAAAGAAAGAAGGGCGTTTCGTCTTTTAAGGTGAAAGGGTATTTTGGTAATTTCACAGTGCAATTAAATTTGCTGAGGTCGTAGCCTTTATTTAATTTGTTAGAAAAATTAAATAAGTGAAATTATGTTTAAATGTGTGTTCGCACATATTAAATTATTATCATTATGTTAAATGTTAAATATATTTAAATATAATAATTGATTTTATTGACAAATGATGGAAAATAATAAATCAAATTGGAGTGTTTGGCAACATGGGGCGTTTGGGTGGAAGCCCAAGCCTATTCCGTATGGGATTAGGGCAATTGTTTTTACTATAAAAAAAAGTGTGTTAATTAAATAAATGAGATTTTTCTTTGTAAACAAAAAAAAAAACCACAAAGCCCCATTGACACTCCCAGCCAGAAACCTTTCTTTGGCCTAAATCATATCAATTGATTTCTTTTCTTCTTAATCTTGAAGCCAAAGAGGATCTAGCAAATACCTCTTTGGTTCTTTTGAGATTGTCTTCGTGTGGACTACGTGGGTTCGATCCTACACTTGGATCGGTAGCAAACGTTCAAAGACAATTGTGGTGGAGCCTTCAAACGTCTATGGTTTCTAAACACCAATTATATTTCTGTATATTCTTGCTTTAATATGAATTGTAAATTATACCCTTGATCTGGGCTCATGTAAATCCTGTTATATTATTTTTTGTTTCCGCTGTGTATACGGGACTGTTTACTAACATATATATATATTAATTGATTTTAATTGAGATTATGAAATAAAAATAAAATACTAATTGGGAGTGTTTGGTAACATGGGGTGTTTGGGTTGGAGCCCAGCCTATTCCATATGGGATAGGGAACTAAAGTTTTAAATAAAAAAAAACTTTAATTGTAAAATGTTAGAGTTCATTTTCGTGCACTTTCTCTTTGAAAAAGGAATACACAACAACCCCATTTCCTCTCCCATGGTAGAAACCATTTTTTGCCCAAAATCAATTCATTTAATTTCTTCTTAATCTAAAGCCAAAGAGAATCTAGCAAATCCCTCTTTGGTTCTTTGTGATTGTCATCGGTGTGACTACGTCGGTTCGATCCTACACTTGGGTTGGTAGCAAAACCGTTCAAAGACAATTTTGGAGAGCCTCCAAACGTGCGTATGATTTCTAAACTCATATTAATTTCTGCAGAGTTCTATTTGATATATACTGTAAAATTATACCTTTGATCTTGGCTCTTTAGGAACGATCCTTGTTATTATGATTTTTGTTTTCCGTTACGTATATGGATCATTTCCTAACAATCTTTCAGCACCAACGAAATGGGTTTCAATGGGTGTTTAACGTCTTTGCTTAAAGATTATCAAACAACAAATCAATCAACCAACCATGAGCTTAAAATAAAGCACATAGAGATTTACATGGTTTGGCTAAATCCTTTAAGCCTACATCCATGGCCCTCATCCAATGAAGCCAATCCACTATAACAAGCACAATTACAAGCAATCCAAAGTCAAAGTTAAGTACAACAAAGTAAAACACTCACTCTAACTCCACCCTCTAATCCCCTAAGTTTTTTGCTACAACATGTTAGGATAGGTGCACCAAAACCAATAATATCCAACCTTGTAATATTTAGGTGAACATGAATGAAGGCATAAATTTCTATATCATGTCATTGTTTATTATATATATTATATATATATATATATATATATATATATATATATATAATATATATATATATATATATAATATATATATAATATTATGTTCTTAGAATGTTGAACCGTGATGAGGGAATTAAGTGTTTCAAATCTTACTGTCGAGGACCCTATGATCACATATGGTGGCCATTCTAGAACCGTCTGTAGCCTCAGTATTAATCTGACCAATGACACATATCTAAAATAAGGCTATCATAGCGTTGAATGATCTAATTGGAAGGTAGTGACAGTTCTCATATGTTAAGGTTGTTTGGTGACAACTTGGTGCAACGCATGGGTGCTTGTTTTTTACAAGTTCACTGGATGGACCCACCAAAGGATTCCATATACATGGTAACCCTAGTGTCTATGGAATATATCCTCTAACGGATGGTGGTGCATGTAATCCTTAGACATGATATCACCAGAGCACCATGTGTAAATATTGGTGTAATTTGACACTAGCCTAATGTGGTCCTATTTAAGGTTATCAATATAGTAGTGGTTGGTTACATTGAGAAGTACACTCTGGTTATGGTGGATTGACAAATGATTTATTTTTTAATCTAAGTAGGAATAAGATTAATCCTATTCCTAAAGATTAATCCTATTCCAATTTAGGAATAGGATTATCCTTTACTATATAAAGGAAAGTAAAGAACTAAAATTTAGTTTACACATACAAACCCTAGTCGCCCCTTTCACAGTTTTGAGAGAGAAATTTCTCTCTCAATTTTTCATTCAATTCCTTTGCAAGTTATAATGTCAAGCAACATTACTAATTATGGATTATCATCCTTCCCTTTATGTGGACTTAACTAGAGCAATTTTTCTTTAAATCGAGTTGCAATTAGTTGTTGAATCGAATTCAAAGGAGCCTCCAAATACAGGTATATATTTAATTAATCTTTTAGATTAATTTTATGTTTTAATAGACTATATATATCTATCCATGATCCAGGTTTTTTGGGTTTTTAGAATAACTTTTTTGTTATATTCTGCGTATTATTCAATTAAAAACCCTATAGTGGTATCAGAGCCTTGGATTCTATGTATATAGTTTATCAAATATATACGTGTTTTCGATTTGTTTGACAGCTTGTTTTAGGGTTTTATAATCAATTGTATAATATTGTTTAATTGATTATGAAACTGATTTTAATTTTGTTAATGAACGATGTGTTGGATTATTATAAAATTAAAATTGGTGGTGGTTTATCTGCTACCGTGCAAGGTGGCTCCTTGGCCACACTCACTACTATGCGTGGATGTCCTTGGCTATGCATTGTTGCGTGTAGCCCCCTATTCTGCCTGCACGTTGCCACACACAGCCACTTGCTACGGTTGCATGTTGCTATGCACAATCCCCTACTAGCTGCGCACTTTTGCAAGTAGCTCAACTAAGTCGTGCATTGTAGCGCGCATCTACCCTTGCTGGCCTATTGGCTGGGAATGCTTAGATGTAGCCCTATCCTTGCTTGTGCATGCTTACGTGCGGCCCTACTATTGGTTGTGTTTTCCCTTGCCTTTGCCCTACATCAGGCCATGCACATGGCCTATTCCTAAGTGAGCAGCTGCCCTTGGTTTAGGTTTTGCACGTTTCTACACACCCATTGTCAAGGCTATGCGCTTTCGTGCATAACTTGCTTTAAGGCTATGTGTTTTATGCATAGTCGTTAGCAGCTCATTTTTGGGCTGCTGTGATGTTGCTTGCTATTGTAGGCAGCAACCCATTTAAGGGTGTTTCCTCTCATGCTTTCGTGGTACAAATCAAATGGTGAAGGGTGTTCACATGTTGTGAATGAAGGGCCACCGTAGAATGGAGCAATTTTTGTTGTTCTGGATTGCCCAATTCGTGTTTTCACTGGATAGGGACTAAACTACAAGTTTTGCAAGTTTAGGGACCTATTAAAATTCTACAAAACTAAAAGGGGTAATCATAATTTTACGTAGTAAATTCAAAACTGATTTTTTGAATCATATGCTATATCTAGTTGATGTCTAGTTATGCATAGTGTTCGATACTTGGCCATATACCTTAGGTTTCTTTTATATATATTTGTGGGATTGAATGCTTGTATTTAGTTATTTTATTAAAATAGGACCCGCGTATCCTAGCTATCTCCTTGACTCTCAATGTAACTCTCTTCTCACCTAAATCCCCTTGAATATAACTCGAGGTTTCTACTTTATTGATGTAAATTAGAATAGGTTTTATTTATTGTAATTCATTGATGTACAGAAGATAAAGCGAAGACGTGAAGCATGTCCCAAAGACAAATATATATTTTTTGCTTATTTGCATGAACCCTAGGTTGTCCTACCAATTCCTCAAGGCTCGAGCAATTTGGTTTTAGATTGGTCATGTGCTGACATGTTTATTTTATTGTCATAGAAACTGTGCTAAGGTTGAATGTTTTAACATGTTGATTTATAACATGCTAATGAGATAATAAAATTGGTGAGATGCTTAATTAAAAATCCTCGTTTAGATATTAATCAAACTACTATTTGTCGTGGCCTTGTTCACCCCCGTGAAGGGTAGACTCCTACCAATGGGAGGTTAATCATACATTTAAGTTTTCCTTAATAGTGACGAGTTCGACTTAACTAGGTGTATTTTGTTTGTTTGCCTTTGCAAAGGTTGATAAATATTCTAGAGGCATAGTAGAGTAGTGCATTTGATTGATGCACACGGCGACATGTAGTGTCCAACTCACTGATCCAAAAATTACACTTGAGGACAATGTTGGTTGCCAATAAATTCTGTAATTGGTTTCATTTGAGTTTAATAGTTGGTGCTATTAAATGATGCGAATTAAAGTTTGTTGACCTACCTAATCATTCTACTTTAGCTTGTTTGCCCCCTCGAAGGTTTAAAATAGGAGTAATGGGATTTCGGTCCACTAGGGAGACTAACAGGCCTTCCAGAGTTTAATAGTGAGGGCTATTAATGTTGAGTAAAATAATGGGAGTTATTAATTAATCAAAGACCTTATTAATTAATATAATACAATATTAACTCTATTTATTTTTGCAATATTGTAGATTCACACTTCATAATGACTACACGTAACTTGACATTATGATCAATCATCGAACAAGAAAACAAGTTTGATGGTGATAATTTCTTAGACTAGTATAGACATCTTTAGATTGTACTTGAGTCTAAAAGTAAATTATACACCATCGAATAGGTTATGTGTCCAGATCCTATTGATAATTCCATCCAACAACAAGGAGACGTTTATAAAAAACATTTGAATGATGCTAACATCAATCTTATAAAGTATGTCATGTTAGCATCAATGACACATGTAAAGCAAAGAGAGTATGAGGACATGGATTTATCTACCATAGTCTATACCCTTTAACAAAAGGAAAGGTATAAGGTGTCACATAAGTTATTTAGATGCAAGATGGAGAAGGGAACCAAAGTTGGCCCTCATATACTCAAGATGAGAGAGTATATTGAGACACTCGATATTTTGGCTTGTAGTCTTGATGAGGACATATCAATGGATTTAATATTACAATAGAAGCTCTTCCTGAGTTTTTGAATATGTTAAAGACTACAAAGCTAGACATGAACACGTCTAACATAATGATGTTAGTTGAAGATAACTCAAGTGTAGATGAAAGAGAAGCTCAAGAGTCATTGGTAAGAATCAATATGGATGGGAAGGATGTTTGCTCTCACTGTGGCAATCCTAGCCATTGAAGGAAACATTGCAAGGCCTTCCTAGTGAACAAGAAGAAGAATTCTACGTCTTCTTCTAAAGGTATGTATATGATTGAAATAAATCTTTTTCTTGTTACATCTTAGGTCATTGACACTGGATGTGATTCTCATATTTGTACTTTTGTGTAGAGAAGCAGTAGAGTAAATCGCTTAGTTAAGGAGAGTTGGACCTACAAGTTAGAAATGGAGCGCAAGTTGTTGTATTAACCATAGGAAATTACTATTTATCTTTGCCTTTGGGCCTTGTATTAGAACCTTCAGATTGCTATTATGTGCCTTTAGTTTCTAAGAATATTATTTCTGTGTCCACTTTGGACAATTATGGATATCATTTTATTATTGCTAATGGATTGATGTCTTTTAGTTAAATTGGTATTCATTACGGAACTGGTAGATTACATAATGGTCTGCATATTCTAGATTTAAATAATAATGAAAAATATTCAATCTTGAGAATAAAAATGCCAAGAATAATGACTTTAATCAGACATATCTCTACCATTGTAGGCCGGGTCATGTTAACCAGACTCACATTGCAAAGCTCCACAAAGATGGAGTTATGGACCCATTTGACTTTCAGTCTTATGAGGTATGCAAATCATGCCTTTTAAGCAAAATGACCAAGTCACCTTTCACTGGATATAGTGAAAGGGCTATAGAACTGTTAGGCATCATCCACAGTGATGTATGTGGATCACTAACTGTATAAGCCAAAAGGGGGTATTCTTACTTCATCGCATTTACTGATGACTTTAGTAGATTTGGTTATGTCTACTTAATAAGTCATAAATCAGAGTCCTTTGAAAATTTCAAAGAATACAAGAATGAAGTACATAATCATCTGGGCAAGAATATCAAGATTCTTCGGTCTGGCAGGAGAGGAGAATACTTGAGCTCAAAGTTTGATGTATACCTAAAGGAATATGGGATAATATCTCAACTCACACCTCATAAACTTTAGCATAACGGTGTATCTGAAAGGAGGAACTGAACCTTGTCAGATATGGTTTAGTCTATAATGAGTTTTACGGATTTATCCACGTCGTTCTAGTGTTATGCTTTGGAGGCTGTGAGTTATACACTACACCGTGTACTATCAAAGTATGTAGGTAAGACAACATATGAATTATGGAATGGACGAAAACCTGTTTTATCTTATTTAAGAGTTTGTGGTTGTGACGCTTATGTGAAGAAATTGACTTTGAACAAGCGTGCCTCAAAATCTAAAAAATACTATTTTGTGGGGTATCCCAAGGAAACCAGTGGATACTACTTCTACCATCCAGTTGAGCACCAAGTTTTTGTTGCTCGTACTAGGGTCTTCTTGGAGAAGGAATTCTTCTAAGAGGAGAAAATAGGAGGAAAATAGAACTCAATGAAGTTCTGAATTCACAAGATGCACTAGACGATAGACATAATGATGTGTTGCTTGAAGTGGTTGAACATCGCGAGGAGGTTACTCCACAGACTGTGGAACAAAATGAATCATCTTAGATGACACAAGAGTTGTGTAGATCTAGGAGAGTACATCGCGAGCCTGAGAGATATGGGTTTCTTGTGACTCAACACAGCGACGTATTGGTTTATCAAGACAATGAACCTAGAACCTATGATGATGCTACGTTAGATCCTAATTTCGTAAAATGGTTGGAAGCCATGAAATCTAAGATGGACTCTATGTACCATAACCAAGTATGGACTCTGGTAGATCCACTTGAAGGGGTAAAACCCATAAGGTGTAAATAGGTCTTCAAGAAGAAGACTGACATGGATAATAACGTGTAAACCTATTAAGCACAGTTGGTTGCTAAAGGTTTCAGAAAAAAATGCATTGACTATGATGAAACCTTTTTTCTAGTTGCGATGTTAAAGTCCATCTAGATTATGCTTACGATTGTCACATACCATGACTATGAAATTTGGCAGATTGATGTCAAAACTACTTTCCTGAATGGAAACTTCGTAGAGGATGTCTACATGACACAACCCGATGGTTAATTTCATTCTTGATGGACAAGCAGATAAGGTATGTAAGTTACAAAGGTCCATTTATGGACTCAAGCAATCTTCTAGAAGTTGGAACATTCGTTTCAATGACGCTGTTAAGGAATTCAGATTCATAAAAAACAAAGATGAACCTTGTGTATACAAGAAATTTAGTGGGAGCATAGTTGCATTCCTAGTGTTGTATGTCGATGACATATTAATTATTAGGAATGATGTATCGAACTTGCAATCGGTAAAGACTTGGTTATCCAAGTGCTTCTACATGAAGGACTTAGGAGAAGTAGCCTACATCCTCGGGGTTAAGATCTATTGTGATAGATCTCGTAGGTTGCTTGGCCTAAGTCAGAGTACATATATAGACAAAGTACTAAAGATATTCAATATGGAAGAATTCAAGAAAGGTTTTCTTCCAAGTCACATGGTGTATCTCTCTCCAAGAACGTGTGTCCTAAGACACAAGAAGAGAGAGATAAAATGAGTAGAATTCCATATGCCTTGGCAATATGATCTATCATGTATGTCATGTTGGGACTTTTGTGGTTATAGGAGACAAAATCATTTATTTCACAAATATTGAAGAATTCTAGTTTCATTTGTTTGGCTACAAGAGAAGTAGACTTATATTTTTTCTGATGGGCACTCGAGAACAATGAGACCTAAAGTATTATTATTATTATTATTATTTTGTCTTGCAAGTAGTCATGCTGTGTTCTGAATGTTGTTGGTCTTTTTGTCTTGCAAGTAGAAATGTGATTTTTATTGAATTTTGTAGCCTTCTATAATATTTAAGAAACATAGAAATCAAGTTTACGAAGTTGAGGGAGAAACAAACCAAACAACAACAAAAAAATAAAAATAAAAAAAAAAATATATATATATATATATATATATATATATTTATTAAAATTAGCCAACAGATATGTCCCTTTAGTATTCTCAACTCTTTGATAATATGAGCACGAATGAGAAACTCTTCTGAGCTCCTAACCCTTTAAAGATAGTAGAGAAAGACATTAAATAGTCTAAACCAGTGATGTTAGTTGCTTCTAACACTAGTAGAGGAGCGTCAAAGGTAAAGGTAAGGCTAAGTCCAAACCCAAACCCAAACCCAAACCCAAACCCAAACCCAAACCTAAGTCCAAACCTCAGGATGCTCTTAAGTCTGGGGGTGACATCAACAAAGGTAGGAAAGGTAGTTTGCTTCTACTGTGGCAAGTCTAACCATTATAGGAAACACTACAAGGCCTTCCTAGAGAATAGAATAATAGAGCTTCTTCTTTTAAAGGTGTGTATTGAGACTTATCTCCTGTTACATCTTGGGTCATTGACATTAGATGTGGTTCTCACATTTGTAATAATGTGAATGGACTATGATAGAGTAGATTTCTTGGTCGAGGAGATGTGGACCTACTAGTTGAAAATGGAGCACGTGATGCTACATTAGTTGAAGGATCTTATTGTTTGATTTTGCTTATAGGCTTATTATTTGGAACTTATGGATTATTATGATTTTCGCTCAGTTTCAAGAAATAATATTTTTGTGTCCACCTTGGACAAGTGAGAATATTGCTTTACTAATGGATTGTTGTCTTTTATTATAAATAATATTCTTTATGGAACTATTTCATACTAACTTTATATGTTCTTGAAATAGATAATATGGATACTCTCAAAGTAACAACTATGCCAAGTGTGGTAAGTTGAGTTAGACATACTTGAAGGAATGTGGGATAGTATCAAAACTCATCTCTCCATATACACCCCAACATAATGGTGTGGCTGGAAGGAGGAATAGGACCTTACTTGATATGGTTAGATCCATGATGAGTTTTAATGATCTACCCGCATCATTCTCGGGTTATGCCCTAGAGACTGTGACTCATATACTTAACCATGTGTTGTCAAAGTCAGTAGATAAGACTCCATATAAACTATAAAGTGGGCGAAAGCCCAACTTGTCTTATCTAAGGATTTGGTGTTATGAAGCGTATGTCAAAAACTTGAGTTCAAACAAGCTAGGCCTGAAATCTAATAAATGTATTTTTGTGGGGTATCATAAGAAAACCAAAGGATATTATTTCTACCACCCAAAAGAGTGCAAAGTTTTTGTCGCTCGTACTGGTGTCTTCTTAAAGAAGGAATTTCTCCAAGAGGTACTAGTGGGAGAAAAGTAGAACTCGATGAAGTTCTATAATCATAAGATACAATAGATAAAGGACGAGAAGATGTGTCATAACAAGTGGTTGAACATCGCGAGGAGATTACTCCACAGTTTGTGAATCGAAGTGAACCACCTCAAGTAACACAGGAGCTACATAGGTCTGGGAGAGTACATCATGAGCCCGAGAGATATGGCTTTCTCATGACTCAGCATGGTGATGTACTAGTCTACCAAGGCAATGAACCTAGAACCTATGATGACACTGTATCATATTCTGATTCCACTAAATGGCTTGAAGCCATGAAATATGAGATGGACTCCATGTACCAAAACCAGGTATGGTCTCTGGTGGATCCACTTGAAGGGGTAAAACCCATAGGGTGTAAATAGGTCTTCAAGAAGAAGACTGACATGGATGTCAATGTGTATACCTATATGGCATGACTGGTTGCCAAAAGTTTCAAACAAATTCATGGTATTGACTATGAAGAAACCTTTTCGCCAATAGCCATGATTAAGTCCATCCAAATTATGCATGTGATTGCTGCATATCACAACTATGAAATTTGGCAGATGGATGGATGGATGGAAACCTTGAAGAGGATGTGTATATAACACAACCCGATGGTTTCATTCTTGAGGACAAGCTGTTAAGATATGTAAGTTGCAGAGGTCCATTTATGGACTCAGCAAGCTTCTAGGAGCTGGAACATTCGTTTTGATGAAGATGTAAAAGAATTTGGATTCATCAAGAATAAAGATGAGCCTTATGTTTACAAGAAAGTAACTAGTAGTGCAGTGGCATTTTTGGTGTTGTATGTTAACGACATACTTCTGATTGGGAATGATATACCGAACTTGCAGTCGATAAAGAATTGGTTATCTAGGTGCTTCTCCATGAAGGACTTAGGAGAAGCAACCTACATCCTCAGAATAAAGATTTGTCCTCGGAATAAAGATCCACCGCGATAGATCATGTAGGTTGCTTGGCCTAAGTTAGAGTATGTATATAGACAAGGTACTGAAGAGATTTAGTATGGAAGAATCCAAGAATGGATTTCTTTCAATGTCACATGGTGTCTATCTCTCCAAGGATATGTGTCCTAAAACACACGATGAGAGAGATAGAATGAAGAGGATCCCATATGCGTCAACAATTGGATCCATAATGTATGCCATGTTGTGTACTCGGATTGATGTCTCATGCACATTAAGCACTTGTAGTAGATATCAATCAGATCTAGGTAAGCATCACTGGATGGCTGTCAAGAACATCCTTAAGTACCTGAAAAGGACTAAGGACATGTTCCTGGTTTATGAAGGGAAAGATGAGCTCGTTGTAAGATGATACAATGATGCTAGTTTACAAATAGACAAAGATGATTATCGATCACATTCATGCTTTGTATTTTGTCTCAATGGTGCTACAATGAGCTATAAGAGCTTGAAGCAAAGTATTGTAGCGGATTCTACAACTGATGCTAAGTATATCGCATTATCTAATGCAGTTGTGAAGGCGGTTTAGATGAAGAAGTTCATTACTGAACTTGATGTGATTCCAAGCATTATTGATCTAGTAAAGATCTACTATGACAATGATGGAGCCATTTTTATGGCTCAGGAACCACGGTCTCACTAGTGATCTAAAACATATACTTAGTTGATTCAATCTAATCTAAGAAATCGATCAGAGATGGGATATGCAAATATGCGGAATACCTACTAACCCACTATTGAAGTTTTTGTTGTAGCAGAAGAATGATAGGCATTTAGCATTATTTGATATTAAATACATGAATTATTAGCTATAGTGCAAGGGGGAGATTGTTAGAGTAGGTGCCCTAGAGCCAATCCAATTGTGTAAATTGACTATTTGTAATCATGTTTTATTATCAACAAAAGACATTTATCTATACCATATGATATGATTATATTCATATAAGAAAAAGGTATATGTCTTTAGGATGGTAGAACCGTGAAGATGTTATCAAGTGTTTGACATCTCGATAGTAAGAACCTTATGAGCACATATGGTGACCATTCTAGAAACGTCTATAGCCCCAGTATTATCCTGACCTAGGGCACAGATAATATAGTAAGACTATCCAGTGTTAGACAACCCTATCGAAAGGCATTGACAGATCCCATTTGTCAAGGTTATTTGGTGACAACCTGGTGCAACACATGGGTGCTTACTATAGGGAAGTTCACCGAACCGGCCCACTAAAGGATTCCACGTAGATGGTTACCCCAGTGTCTATGGAACAAATCCTCTAACGAATAGTGGTACATGTGATCTTTAGACTTGAGCTCACCGGAGCGCCTTGTGCACCGATTGGTGTAGTTTGACACTAGCCTAACGTAGTCCTCTCAGGACTATTAGAACGGTAGTGGTTGGCTGCATTAAAAAATGTATCCAGACTATGGTGGATCGACAAAGGATTCATCACTCCTGGTATAGGAGAAATTATCTCACTGAGTAATTCAGTAGATTGCAACGACATTAAATCTATGGCTACAGTGGGATTAAGTTATAGCTCAATCAAATCTATTCCGATCGTTGGTCTAATAACGATATACTGAGATATCAAGGATATCCAAGGTTGACACTACTTCTGTGCCCCAGCCGTGATGGGATAATAGATGATGAAAGGATTGAATTGCATGGTAACCATATCATTGATAGGTAGCGGTTTCATTGAATCCGAATCTATCAGGTGGCCATGATGTTGGATTAGAGGCCGATCTTGGTCTGTGTTGAGTGGGATGATTGATTGATTGTCAATCATGATGCTATTCACTATCGATACGATGAAAAGCCTTCAGGTCACACACATAGACAAATAGATTAAAAACATAATTCGTGAGAGAGGTATTTCATCATTTATGATGAAAGGGTATTTTAGTCATTTATAATGAAATGACATATTGATAACCTCACAGTGCAATTAAATTTGCTAAGGTTGTTGCCTAAATTTAATTTCATATGCAAATTAAATTAGTGAGATTATGTATATTTAAGTACACTTAAATATATCTATATATATATAAATTTAAATATAAAGGATATTATCTAATATTAATATTAATGATATGAAATTCAAATTTGGTTTTTAAATTTGAATTGAATTGAATTTATATATAATGGATACTATCTAATATTAATATTGATGATATGAAATTCAAATTTTGGTTTTTAAATTTGAATTAGAAATGTCATGTTTGGTTGCAAGGGTTATCTATTCCAAATTGGAATAAGTTGTTTGCTATTCCAATTGGAATAGATGGTTATTCCAAGTCGGAATATAATTTTAGTGTGCACTATTTAAGTGCAACTAAAAAAAAAATTAAATCATTAAGTGATTTTTGGGTTGCAAAATTAAAACCCTAGCCACTTTTCTCTCTCTCTCTCTCTCTCAAAACTGTGAACCTCTTTAAGAGAGAAAGAATTTTTGCAAAAACTTTTGTTATTAAAATTGTGAGATTTTGCTTGTCTATAAAAACTCACAACAACGATAGTCCTATCTTCATGTGGATATTGATTGTGCAATTCCACATTGAAGGGATTTGCAAATCCATCATCAAATTGAAGGAGCCTCCAACATTGGTATCATACAATCTACTTTTGATTTGATTTTTACACAAAAATAATGTAATTGGCATAAGGATCATGGGTTAATGGTTAGTGGATCTTGAATAAATTTTTTTAAATTCTGCTGCATAATGGATTCGTTAACCTACAAAACCTCTCCTAGTTATGCCTTCAAGTCTGCTTCAAGCCTTGCATGCCTTTGCTAGGTCATCTACTCCTACTGCTCTGAGCAAATGAGTCTCTTTGTAACGCCCACATCGAGGTACGTAGCTTTATTTATGCCCTAATACTCTTAGTTGAATTTCGTTAAAGTTATCTTGAATAAGTGTGAATAAAATTCCTTAAAATTTCATTAGGGGTAAAATGGTCTTTTCACTCATAATTAGTTGAAAATGTGGGGAGTGAAAAGAAGTAGATAACATGGAGAAGTTGATAAAAATGAGGGCATTATGGTAATTGACTAAGGGACATAGATGAAATTTCATAGAAAGTGCAAGGGTAAAATGGGAAACTATAGGTAATAATTTTGTTATATTAAGAGTTCACGAATGAAACCCTAGCCATTCTTCCCCTTCCATTCAAGTTCTGTCAAATTTCTTCAATCACTTTTCAAAGAAATTCATAGATCTTGGTTTTTTTTAGTGGAATTTCAATCCCAAGCATCCTTAGGTAAGATCCTTGCACTAAGATATGATATTTAATTTTTAAAGTGTTGAATTCTTATGATTTGTGTTCATAGGGTTTAAGAGAAAGAGAGTGAGATCAAGGAAGACTACTAAAGTGTTGGTTTGCTCACATCTAAGGTAAGTAAATCCAACCCTAGTCATGATTGGCGCAATAATGTGTAGAGAACTTCTTTTATTCATGTATGTGCTTATATATGAAGAATTGTTGATGGAATGGATGTTGAATGATGGTTAGAATTTATCCATGAGAAGTAGGTTTGTGTACTTGATGTTTGATGAGAGTTTGGATGAATTATGGAAGAATTGGAGTAGAATTTATGAAGTGTAAATCCTGGCCAGGTTTGACATTGATTTTGGTGAGTTTTGTTCCAAATTTTGGTGGCTTAGAAGAGATGTAGAAATGTAGCCAAGTTAGAGTTTGTGTGTGCATATAAATTGTTTGATAAAATGTTAAAGAGAAGTGCATGTATGAGTATGATTATTTGTTATCTTGAGATGAGTTTGTAGATGGTAGAGAATGACATGTTTACATTCCATATTGCATTATTGCATCCAAACATGTGAATTTAGAAAGAATAATAAGCATAAGCCCATCTACATGCATACATACTCATAAGAGCATTAAAGAGTATTAAAGAACATTAAAAAACAAATAGAAAGAAATGAGAAATATTAAAGAACACTTTTAAAGAAGAGAAGAGAAGGTTGTTGCGATGGGGAACCCGTGAGTGACCTAGCCCCACATGCACGCCGCCTTTAGTGAGTGGCCTCAGAATTAGAAAGAAGAATTATACAGTCTGTTAGAAGTACATGTGGATGAGGACTGTACCTAAAATTAAAGAATACACTCACACGGCCAGGGTTCCGAATCCATGCCTCAACCAAGTCCAATCGGCAAGAAAGAAAAGAAAAAAAAGAATAGAAGAAACAAAGAAAGGAAAAGAAGAGACAATTGAAACAGAAAAATAGAAAAGAAAATGCACATCAAAGAAAGAATAGAAGAAAGAAAGAAAAGAAAGAAAGAAAGAATAGAAAGAAAGAAAGAAGAGAAAATTGAAACAGAAAAATAGAAAAGAAAATGCACATCCTATGCATTTGAGCATTTGCATCATACCTATGCATGATACCATGCCGACTATCATGAGTAGTGAGAAATTAGAAATTGAGAAAGAACCGAGAAGAGTAGAAAAGTTTGATGTAAGGAAATAAATTCAGAATATAAGCAACATAGAGAGAAGAGTAGCATAGCAGGTTTACTTACTAAGCAATTAGTGCTCACCCCGTTGTTTTCAATGTTTTTGTAGGTAATAGATGAGATTGCGGTCGCTTGGAACGTCAAGAAGCGGAAGGGCTTGGCAACACTGTCGAGTTGATGTTTTGTGACTTTATTACATTATGTAAAGATTTGTATATAAAGAAAAAATTAGATATGGGCCCATTATTTCATACTCATATATATATATTTTCTTATATTACTGTTTATTTTACGAGTATATTTGCTAGAGAGAAAGTATTACACTCTTCCATTGGCTTGTCCTTTCGGGATCACTTGGTTCCCAAGTACATTCTCTAGGGACGGTCCATTGGCATGTGCAACATGCTCTTGGTGTCCAGTGTTAGGAGGGGATCTTGTCTTACATCTGTTAAAACCTGTATGTTCAAACTGAATACCCCCTACGTGAAATTTATCTAGCATAAGAGGGGTTCTTCCCTTGGAAAGAAAAGATTTGTCAGCCTCCATATTATTCTCTCATTGGTACAGGCTCTAACGAGTCCTCTACAACTCCAACAAGATGTGTTCAATGGAGTCTAGCCTACGAGCTTGGCTCTTGGGCCTCCCTCGCCTAGGCCTAGTAACGTCTATGTCAACGTGACTTTCCTCCCCCATATTCATATCCTCGATCCCAATTCTCTCTAGGTAATCGTTTGTTTCATCCATTTGATTAGCTTTTGGTCTCAATTAGATCATCACCAACTAACTTATTCAGTTGTCTTTTTAGCGCCAAACTTTTGACGTTGAAAACTCGCAAGTTGGGCCCTATGGTCTTTTCTTGCTTGATTCCTTAGTCCTAGGAATTTTCTCGCTAATGTGATGGACCAAATCTTTTCTTGTGAAGACAAACACAAGTCAAAGAGGCCAGTGGGGGTGCCATTGACGTTAACCCTCTAACACTCAAGTCAGACGCATTGTATTTAGGGTCCTATAACTAGTCATGTTGTAGGAGGGCAAAATTGTAATTTTTGCCTATGCATGTAGGTTTATTAGGTTTTATAAAGACTTATGGAATGTATTAATATGTTTGTATAAGGATAAACTTATCAGTAAGTGTTTATTGGTATTTGGAGAGAGCTATGTAGTGGGAAAACATGAAAATCAAGGCAATTCCGCCTTAGACTTACAAAAGAGAGAATATAGGCTTGTGATGAGAACTCATTAATGAATTCTATCACCTCTCGTTTTGCGTTAACTCTTATGTTTTTCACCTTGTTTCAAAGTGTATGACTGTTGTTTTGTACCTCTCCTTAATATTCACCAAAAACGTTAATTTATGTTAACCTTGACGTACGCCACGTGGCACCCATGCAGACATGCTTGTTGCATGCCTTGCGACCTTAAAAAGGTGGCAACGCATGTAGCACACTAGCACGTTAGCTTGTCAACTTCACTTTATCCTTTACTCTTTACAAGCAATATAATGCATTGTCTAAAGCTTTTTAAAGGAATGAATGTGCTTTTGGCCCTTAATATCGCAAATGCCAACTTTGCTTGCAGTGGGATCGGGCAATCACACTTTTCCATGGCTACCAAGCACCAAGCCATGATTTGGCCTAATCCCCCATTGTCTTCTTACCTTTCTAGCTTGGCTGCATAGGACAGGGCCTGCGAATCTACTTTTAGGGTCTCAGGTCATAAAGTTTAGCTTAGGCTTACACAGGCCCCTTTAAGGATCAGGTTTTTATCCATTATTCCCTAGGTCTTTTATGAGCCTTATTAGGGCATGTTTCCGCACCTAACCCAATATATTGTTTGGGCCAACCAAGCCCAAAAGTGGTTTAACCATTTTGCCCCAATAAATACTGACTCCCACCAACGTAAGCTATGATAATCCAGTCTTATTTAAAAGTTGGAAAAATAGTGATCTGATGATTTTGCTTATACATGGTTGAAAACGCATCATTCTTTGGGAAAAATTATTTTATACATCTATCACCTTCCAACGTATTTTTCCTTGATTGATTTTACATTTTACAACCGTCTAAAATAAAGCTTAGACTTTGTTTCTTTCTTTTGAGTCTTATGCCATTTTTTCCGTCCACTTTCTCACCTTTATTTTCCTTCCTTCTGTTTCCTTTTAATAAGTGGCCTAAACCGTGTATAGAGAAATTGTCAAGAACGTTTGCAACACTTCCAACTTCTCTATCCCAATCAATAAAGACTTTGACTTTTCTCGTGTCTTAATGTTTGGAATGGTCAAAAGTATCTTCATGTGTTGAATATTAAGTTTTTGATACAGACAGAACTAGAATATCCCAACATCTGTCTATTCTTTTATGTAGGAAAAGTTTAAATCTGAATTGATTTAAATATTTCTTTGTTATATAACGGTTATCAAATCAGATTTCCTTTCACGTACTTTTAATTCTTAATTTTAGACTTAATTTTAATTCTTTTTCAATCTTACCATTTTCTCCTTTCACTTACTTGACTTCAAATTTTCCTTGATTTATTTACACAAACCTCTATTGAAGTTTCAACATTTCGCAAATACATAGAAAAGATTCTTAGATTACCACAAATATCCAATTCTTTTAACCTCCACTAGGGCTCTTTTAGGGTTTTTTCTTACACCCTTTAAATATAAAAAAGGGACAAGTTGCCCCTTACAAATAACCAGTTACACGCCTGCCATCTATTTTTGGTGTTAAAATAATCTAAAATAAGAAGAACTATAAATTAAATATTTTAAAACAATAAAAATATTTAGAAAAAATTTTAAAAAGCAATACATATTTAAGATTTAATATTATTTTAAAAAAAAAATTCTTTTTTTAAAGAAGGTGTCTGGCGATCTCTTATTGTTGAAACCACCATTCTTTGATTATCTGAACTATAATCTTGTTTTTTTTTAAAAATAAAAAATAAAAAATAAAAAATTAAGTTGGACAGTAAAGAGTGCAAGTGACTAATTAGTAATTAAGGGGGGTAAGTTCAATTTTATATGTTGGAGAGGGTTTAAGGGAAATAACCTTAAAGGAATTCTAACGGAAGTTAAAGGAGTGGATTTTTGTGTTAACCTAATAATTTTTTCTATATGCCTCTGCAATGTTTAAACCTCCAGGGAGAAATTTGTAATTAACTCTTTTTCTATACTTTACTCTTCTTGATAAGCGTTCAGACTATGGAGTCTGTTAGTGGGTGTAGACCGGGTTTAGATAATACGGGTAATTAAGAGAATGTAAATAGTCAAGAACATTTACAACACTCCAACTTCTCTATCCAATTCATAACAGACTTTGATTTTTCTGGGTCTTAATGCTTTCGTTGAACATTAAGGTTTGATGTAGACAGAAGTTGAATACATAATTTCTCTCTATTCTTTTATAATTCATCTTTGGAACAGATTTAACTATTTTTTTTTTTTGTTTAAACAGCCATTATCAAATTTTATTCTTTCTGGCACTGAACTTA
Source organism: Pistacia vera (assembly GCF_008641045.1). Taxonomy (NCBI): domain Eukaryota; kingdom Viridiplantae; phylum Streptophyta; class Magnoliopsida; order Sapindales; family Anacardiaceae; genus Pistacia; species Pistacia vera. The sequence goes on from NW_022196538.1 coordinate 99,674, forward strand.
TCTTTCACTTTTAATTTTAGTTTAAAGCATTCTAAATGCTATTTTGTTGTAGAGACATGTTCTTAAGCAACTGCAAGAGATATTTCCTGCACTAGGACCTCCACCTCTGAACTATTGAAGTTTTGATTCATTAAATTGTATCTTGTTTCATCTTCTCTAAACCATTTAGATTAGGGACGACATGAGAATTCATAAACATGCCGTCGATCTTACAAATCTCTTTTCTCTTCTTCCTTACCTATTTATAAGCATTACACATAGCAATGGCCAGAGATGTTATGACACAGGAAACTTCACAACTAACAGTGTTTATGGCGAAAACCGCTATCTTATCCTCTCAAATCTTGCTTCTAATGTATCGGCAAATGGGGGTTTTGTTACTGCAACTATTGGCCAAGACACCAACAAAGTTTACGCTCTTGCAAATTGCAATGGTGATTATTCTCTAGAAACTTGTTTCAGATGTGTCAATGCCTCAACCCAAAATCTTATAACTAACTGTCCCAACCAAAAAGAGGCACTTTCATGGGGAGGAGATAACATTCCGTGCATTGTACGCTATGCGAACCGCTCTTTTTTTGGACTACAGGAGCTTGACCCCTTTGTAGCTGTCTATAATACGGGTAATATTACTATGAATCTGACACAGTTTGATCAGACGTGGGAAGGTTTAATGGACCGCTTAGCCACAAAAACTTCTACCGGTTCTTTTAAGCTCAAGTTTGCAACTGAAGAAGCTAATTTGACTTACTTTGAGAAGATATACGCATTAATGATGTGTACTTCAGACTTATCACAGAATAATTGTGACTACTGCCTACGGCAATCTGTATTATACTATAAGAATTGTTGTCATGGGCATCGAGGAGGTTTCGTTCAGAGGCCTATCTGTCTTTTTCGCTGGGATTTGTATCCCTTTTATGAATCTAAAGAAGATGCTTCTTCGCCATCTCCACCACCAACACCTAGTATTTCCCCTCCGGAGATATCTATGACAACTCCTGCAGGTTAGTTCTCACTCGATGTTTTTACTTCTATTATTCCTCTGAGCAGTTTCTTTCTAAGTTAAAAAATTGTCATGTATATTGACTGTGTATATTATATCTGCGCCTATCGTGATTTTGTTGTGAGAAAAAGGAGGCATTGAAGCTGTAACTGTTGGAATTATTGTTCTCTCTATAATTATCTTCGTATCCCTTGTTGCTTTCACTTGTGTCCTTTTGAGGAGGAGAAAGGCAAAGCATGAGAAAATCAAAAAGCAAAAATTACAAGGTTAGTCATTTATGCATTATATTTTATCTTATGTGGATTATAAAAATTTTATAATCCACATAAAAATTATAAAAATTTTATGCTTCTTTCTTAAAAAAGATTGTATTTTGTTTTCTGCCATTTAGTCTTATTGCAACATTTTTCTAGATATGCACATGTATTACATATATGAAACTAAATTAATGTTCCTGACTGGATTTGTGCAATCTATTTAGTGATTTGGTTTTTGTGAATTTTTAGATCCAATCAAGCGATTATTATTAGTTTGGGAAAAACGATGCAAAATCATTGTAGGTATAGCTCAAGGAATTCTATACCTTCATGAAGATTCAAGAATAAAAATCATTCATCGCGACTTGAAAGCGAGCAATATACTTTTAGATGCAGATATGAATCCAAAAATTTCAGATTTTGGAGTGGCAAAATTATTTGAAATGGACCAAACTCGAGGTGATACAAGTAAAATTGTTGGAACTTTGTAAGTATATGCAAGAAGATATCAAGAATCTTAAGTTTTAGCACTTCCTTTATTTGGCAAAACAAAAATTTTGGAGTTGCATCTGATCATGTTTAGCTTTGGTTTCCTTTATAGCTAATTAATTTTAAATAACGATATTTTTCAGTGGGTATATGGCTCCTGAATATGTAATGCATGGACAACTCTCAGTGAAGTTAGATGTTTTCAGTTTTGGCGTGTTAGTCTTGGAAATCATTAGTGGCCATAAGAACACTAGTTTTTGTAATGGAGACGAGGGAGAGGACCTGCTAACTTATGTAAGTAGAAATCTTTTAACTATTTTATTTTTTTTCATTTTCTTCTGGAACCAGATTCGGAAAGATCATGAAATTTGAAAAATAAAAGAAAGGCACTAACATTGTTTGTGCATATTGTTCATTGTTCATAGGCATGGAGAAATTGGAAAGAAGGGACAGCTTTCAATATTAGTGATCCCATTTTGCGAGGTCGTTCCAGTAGTGAAATAATGAGATCTATTCATATTGGATTACTATGTGTTCAAACGAATAAAGCTGATAGACCAACCATGACTTCAGTTGTTCTCATGCTTACTAGCGGCTCTGTCTCTCTCTCGGTGCCTTCAAAACCTGCATTTTATCTGTACACAACCGCGGGGCAGGATGATCCAAGTATCACTTTACGTGGTAGATCAAAAATCAATAATGTCCAATTTACAGTGAATGAAGCTTCAATTACCGAGTTGGAACCTCGATAAGATATAAGGATGCTGGATCTTTAAGCTTGTTAGTACTCTACGTTTGAGTTTCAATAATTTTTGTAAGCAGCTAGACAGTAGCAGAATACCGGCATTCCTGCGATTTTGATCTGGAATAATATTCTTTTTTCTGAAAACACTGATGTGAATTCCTTTCCTTTATTCTTCAGAATTTTAAGGACACTGTCTGAAATAAATTAATTTATAGTTTTCTTTCTTTTGAGTCTGGCCATTCTTCACCTTTCTTTGCTTTTACTCTTGTTGATAGGGGTTTAGACTTTAGACTGATTAATTAGGGGCATAAAGCAGGTACAGATAATACAAGAAATTAAGGGAATAAATGGTCAAGAACGTCTACAACACTCCAACTTTTCTATCCCAATTAATAGAGACTTTGATTTTTCTGGTGTCTTAATGTTGGAATGGTCAAGCATCTTTATTCGTTGATGTGGACAGAAGTTGAATATATGACATCTGTCTATTCTTTTATGTCAGGTTCAAATTGAATTGATTTAATTATTTCTTTGTTCTAACACCTGTTATCAAATGTGATGTACTTTAACTATTTTACTATGAGGGAAACTAAGGCTGCTTTTTATAATAGTATTCTATAAGATCATCATTACTTCACTTTAGGTATTGTATTAACTAACTAATAATTATAGATCAATATTATCAATTATCAATCATTAAATATAAATGAGTATAATTAACTATTAAAATAATCTATCCTTCCACAGAACTTTCAACAGTAGTCAAGTCGTGTTTGGTTACAAACTTAGAATATGAATAAATCATTAAATATTATTTTTAAAGTTATGTTAAAGTCGTCTTGATGCCAAACTTTTTCATTTAGACTTTTATTATCACCCAAAAACATTGGGAAATTTTCTATCGTTGGATTACAACCGCCAATGGTCAAATTTAGACTCGATATTGTTAGTTTCAAGTTTCAACCATAAAAATGACATTTTGACTCTCTTTGAGCAATGTAATGTCCTACTTGCCCCTGAAGTTTCATTGTAATTTCGTTAATTTTTTTAAAACAATCTAATATTAAAAAAAATTAAAAATTGGCAAATAATTTTTATAAAAAATTTAAGAAAATTTTACTGATAATTTATATAATTTTTTTTTAGAGAATAAAATGTATTTGAACTTTAAAATATTCTTATAAAAAAAATTTCAAAATGAAAACAATATCAAGTACCAAAATAGTACAAAATATTTATCAAACAGTATAAAAAAAAATTAGAATTACCTTCCTGTTGGAATTTTGGCTACTCGCCACGATCTCGACCAAATCGTGACCAAAAAATGTGATTATTGTGTAATCTCACCAGATCTACCACATTCTAGCCCAAATCTACCACAGTTTGGCCTAGATTGTGACCTAGAACTCTAGACACAACGGAAATAGAGCATCAAATTCACTGCAATGTGATCTAGTGCTCCAAATTTTAGCAATTGTGAATTTTTTTTTTTTTTTTAATAACTTTGATCCATCTAAATTATTTTGTTTAACTAATCCAATGACTGTGATATTTAGGTTAAACTTTTTTGTTTTAAAGTTTATAATAATTATATAATTTATTTAATGGTTTTTTTTTAAAGTTTATTTTGTTTCATTAAACAATGTCTATTTTGCCTCTATTCCCATTAAATTTAACTGAAGAAACTAACAGTAGGTCTCTATGGTAGTTTCTGATAATATGTAATGACCTAAAAGGACATTTTATTTCTTAAAATATTTTTATAATTTTAAATTTGTATTTTATAAGTATTTAGAAAAAGATTTAATAAATTATTAAAACTAATAATTAATAAAAAAATAAAAAAATTATTGACTGACCAAAATACTACTATTGATCAATGTTGACCATCGGTTGACAACCGTTGACTGGTAGTTGATCAGCAGTTGACCACCACCAGTGGCGATATCAACCACTTTTATTTTAACTTTTTTAAATTTATAAATAAATTATAAAATTATTTATTTAAAAATTCATAAGTTTATTTAAGTTAATTTCATAATTTGAGGAATTATGTATAGGTATATTTATTTTTAGAAATAATCTGATTTTTATAAGCTATCCTTATTAGCTTTTAGATTTTTTTTTCTATGAAACTGATTATTTATTTTAAACTTAATCAATTTCAAAGAGTTATTTATAAAACATTTTTCTTTTTATAGTTTAAGAATTAAATGATTAAGGCTGAAGTTACAAAAATCTGAGTGGCACTCTTCCGTAATAAACAAGATTGAGATGAGATTTTATATCGAGAGGTGATGAGGTTCGTTGAAGGGTGATAAACAAAAGAAAAGAAGAAGAAATAAAAGCAGTGGAGATATTTTTGTTCAAGAATCAGTAATGTGGTTAATATGAAAAAAGAAAAAAGAGATCAATTGATTAAGCAGACAATTCAATGAATAAGAGTCGAACGAATTGTCTACGACTACGCGTAGAGGAAAACGACAGATGATCTCAGTCAAATTTATGGAAACTTGAACCTAGAAAAGATATTCTTCTACTCAATTCATAGACAACAATAATTTTAAAAGAAGAAACACTGACCACATGATCTCACTTCCGGGCTTCATCTGCCTGAAAAATGTTGGCCAATAAAGGAAATGAAGAATCTTTGAGTTCGCCAAAATAACCATATACCCTGTTATCGAGGATATACTTCAGTAATTGATGCATCATCAACAGAACATGGTATCGACTTGCTTTTTGATTGATCAAAGTCAAACTCATTTGTTGCCATGCTAGCCTCCGTTCTACTACCAAGGAAAAATGCTGGTTGTTGAGGTGCTGGAAGAGTAACAGAGTAACTGTTAAGCATTAGAACTATTGTTGCCATTGTGGGTCTATCAGCTGGATCTTCCTGGACACATAACAACCCCATATGGATGCATCTAATCACTTCATTTCTCGAGTAAGACTCTGTCAAAGTCGAATCTAACAATTGCAACGGTGTCCCGTCCCTCCAATGTTTCCAAGCCTGAAATAGTAAATTAGTCAGGATAAATGAGCTTCTGCTCTAACTCTTTTATTTCCCCACTCTCTATTTGCATGTAAAGATACTAACTCTAACAAAGGGGAAATACAATATATAATTTGCCTACATAGCTCACGAGATCCTCAGCACCATCTGTTTGATAGAAATCGCTATTCTTCTTGCCAGTAATGATCTCTAGTATTAGAACACCGAAACTATACACATCGGATTTCACTGAGAATTGTCCATGCATAGCATATTCTGGAGGCATGTAACCACTGTACAATGGAGATTATGTTACTATTAAAGATAACAAGGAATTTTGAAAATTAATTGAAAAAAATTTAGACATTATTTTATAGATGTTATGCCTAGAGCTATTTGGTATATCAAAGAAAGAATGCATTTATGATATAAGAAAGCCCAAAGACGCATTGTAACTTTTTGCTGTGAATTTCAAGTAGATATTGGTAAACCATCATTAGACATTTTTTCTCTTTCCCGATGATTCAATAGTTGGGACTATACAATTAATGAATGAATTCATTTATCTGTTTTCCTCAAATCAAGTAGTAGTTAAAACTTACAATGTCCCAACAATTCTGTTTGTATTCACTTGAGATTGATCAACTCCAACTATCCTTGCCATGCCAAAATCAGAAATTTTTGCGTTCATATCTTCATCTAACAATATATTGCTAGCTTTAAGATCACGATGTATAATTCTCAATCGAGAATCCTCATGAAGGTAAAGTATTCCTCGAGCGATGCCTCCAATTATCTTGTAACGTTTTGACCAATCAAATTCTACTTGTCTTTCAGAGTCTGCATATATCAAAATCAAAAATCTCAAATTAAACTATTTAGGAGTTGAGTTCAAATGCACAAGGAAGTAACTCTGCCCATCTACAAAGGATGAATAAAAGAATCCATTTGGTCTAACGCAAAACAAGGATATTAGACTGATGAATAGTTGAAATTCATGGAAACAATTCATACCGTAGAGAAAATAGTCAAGGCTTTTGTTCGTCACAAATTCATAGACAAGAATCTTTTCTTCTCCCTCCAAGCAAAATCCCAGTAGTCTAACCAAATTTCTGTGTTGAAGCTTGGCTACCAATACGACCTCATTCTTAAATTCTTCTGCCCCTTGCCCAGAGCTGCTTGATAGCCTTTTTACAGCTATTGCTTGTCCATTAGGAAGTATGCCCTGAGAATATTCATTAAAAAACCGTTAAATCATCTGCTGAACCGACTATGTCTAAATAAATACAACAGGAATGCTATACCTTGTAAACTTCACCAAATCCACCTTCGCCCAGCTTGTTATCAGTTGAGAATTTTTTTGTGGCTACTTCAATTGTCCCCAAATCAAATTGCAAGGACTCTATTGTTGTAATAACATCATTTCCAGCTGCACAGCCAGAAAATAAATAATTTAGTCTTCCGAAAGATTGCAAATATATAACATTTATGCACAGACAATGGGAAGTAAAAGATTGTTTGGATGGTTAATAAAATAGCTTTTTAAAGATTTACCATTATCTTCCGGTGGAGGGCTATTCTTCTTTCTTGCTCTCCTAATTAGGAGGCAATAGCCGGCTATGAAAAGCACTACAGCGACAACAGTTGGAGCAATGATGGCTATGATTATTGGAGATGAAATTCCGCTTTTTCCTGCAAGAACAGTAAAAGTTTTGTTTTGTACACTAGGATTCAGAAGTACTCAGTTCTTGTAAAAAGCTCAAATTTTTAGTGTAAAGTCAAAAAATAGCTATAAGCTGTAAAACAATATTATTATCATCTCTGTTTTTCCCCTCAAAACATCTTTAGAAATGGTCTAATAAAAAAACAAATGAATAAAAATTTGGCAGTGCGTTCAACTTAAAATAATAAATAAACAAATATATTCTCAGTAATTTAAAATGATAAAGCATAATTTTACTTGAAATAATGAAAAAGAAATAAATTTAAATCAAAGTGCGTTAGTTCAACTCTACCTTCAGGGCTAGCTACAGAAACAGGTGGGGGAGGAGAGAGCACAGGCGTCGGTGGCGGTGGCGGTGGCGGTGCGGCAGTAGCTGTGTCATTATAAAACGGGTACAACTCAAACCGGCTATAACAACTTGGAGAAAAAATTCTTCCTCCCTTCTTATCAGACGGCAAACCTCCAAAAGATTGTTGAAGACAACTATTACATTCAAGACTTGATAGGTCTGGTGTGCACTGTACGAGACAGTACAGTTTTTCAAAGGTTGTGAAATTTTCCTTTCTTGTAGCAAATCTTTTAGAAGAATCTGCAGCCTGAGTTGCTGCTTCGTTCATTGTATTCCCTAGTAGCTGCTTAAACCGGGCTGGTTCTGTAACATTATTTACATTGTACAACAAAATCATTGGGCTAGGGTCCATAGTAGAAAAGATAGACACGTTTGAGTAGCGAAAAAGGCACTCCTCGTACCATATTACAGTATCTTTTTGAACGGGACACAGTTTAAGAGCATCTGAGGTAGCAAAATTGACACAGTCTCGACAGGTGGTGGGACTGACATCAGCACGGCAAAGAAAGAGACCATAGACCTTATTAGGGTCTTGGCCTGCGGTGGCGTTGTAGAAACCGTTGGAGAATCCATTGCTGCGGGTGGCATTAGAGACAAGTGAAGAAAGGAAAAAATTAAGGTTGGATTGATAGGTGCTATTTCTGGAAAAAGTTGTTGCGTTCGAGCAATCGTGATAAAGGTTTTTTCGGTCAGCTGCACTTATCAAACCGAGCTGAACAAGAAAGAACATGAAGAATTTCAAGGAAGGCATTTTGATTCTCAGGCTTCTGCTTCAGGACAACCTCGTATTAATATCTCTACCTAGTTCTTTAGGATTAATCAAATTTATTAAATAATTCAATTCTATTAACAAATAGAAGAGATAATATATAAAAATTAATTTCATAAATAAATAGTTTCCTCCTCATTCACAGCTTGGTTATTCATTTTTTTGGTAATCTAGTCAACAAAGTTAAGTCAAGCCAATTAATTTCCATCTGTTGGTGGAAAAAGGATAGAAATGATGGCTATGATTAACAATGGGAAATTAATTCGTTTGACCAAATTAAATAAGGGGTTAGAACCAAAATTTCATGCGCAAATTTGGATTGTTCTAATAATCCCTTATTATTGAATTTTAAAAATAAATTTAAATAAAAATTACTAAGCATTTTTTTAGTGTTACTTTTAAATTTTTTCTGACAATGATGAATTTGATACATATAAAATGTTTAGAATAGACTTTTTTTTTTATTAAACACGTATTTTTAGTTATTAAAATATATTAATAATAGTGATTTAAATTAAAAAAAAAAAAAATGAAACTGACCAATATAGTCATTAAAGATGCCCGGAATCGAAGACGCACCTAGTGAACAGTGATTTCGCTAGCCCGTTCCTAACTTTTTAATTTTGAAAAAGGGCGAACGACTTGTACATACCCAAAGTTTACTGTAATGACAAGTTGGTACCCAAAAGGTTTTGAAACGACAAATAGGTACCTTCCGTCATATTCTGTTAGTGATTTTTGTTTATTAATAGTGAAAAGACTAAAATGCCCTTCAAAGTTTCAATTTTTGTTTTTTATAAATTTAAAAATTTCTAAAAAACCCCCTAGGTTTGCTAATTTAATTAAACACCCCCATATATAAAAAGTTTGTTAAATGACAAAAACACCCCCACCACCCCCAATGCCAGATTCCGGCCACCATCGCCGGAATCTGGCCGGAAAACTGCATTACGACACAGATCCCCATCGGATCTGTGTCGTAAAGTGCCGATGTGGCCTTTTCAGGCCAGATCCGCCACGGATCTGGCCGGAAAAGGCCAGATCTGGCCGTCGAAGCAGCAGCCAGATCTGGCCTTTTCCGGCCAGATCCGTGGCTGATCTGGCCGGAAAAGGCCAGATCTACTGCCAGATCTGGCCGTCGACGCCGCAGATGGAGTTTTGCGGCGTCGACGGCCAGATCTAGCCGTAGATCTGGCCTTTTCCGGCCAGATCAGCCACGGATCTGGCCGGAAAAGGCCAGATCGACGCGTTACGACACAGATCCGACGGGTCTGTGTCGTAACGCAACTTTCCGGCCAGATTCCGGCGGTGGTGGCCGGAATCTGGCACTTGCCGGTGGGGGGTGTTTTTGTTATTTTATAAAACTTTTATATATTGGGGTATTTAGTGAAATTTGTAAACTTAGGGGGTTTTTTGAAATTTTTAAATTTATAAAAAAACTAAAATTCAAACTTTTAAGGGTATTTTAGTCTTTTCACTATTAATAAACAGTAATAAACAGAAATCACTAACAGAACATGACGGAAAGTATCTATTTGTCATTTCAAAACCTTTTGGGTACCAACTTGTCGTTACGATAAATCTTGGGTATGTATAAGTCGTTCTCCCTTTGAAAAATTGTCTATAGGACAAAAATCATTTATCTCCCTTAGACGTTTTAAAATTCACATTAGGTCCAAATCTTTAGTATATCATCCAAAAATCTCCCCTACGTTAGTTTTGGCCATTAAATGTAATTGAAGACCATGTTTGATTATTAAAATGATGAAAGAACTTATAGATGGGCAAAAAGATTATTGGCAATCTAATTTGATTTGACATTTTGATGAAAATACCTTTAGCGGGCATTTGGTTGGGGGTTATGTGGGATTAATGGGGTAATGTCATTTTATATTACTTGATTACCATGTTTGGTTGTCAAGTAATATAAGATATCGGTAATCTTCAAATACCAATAGTGGTTACTATTGGTAATATGGGAGGTAATCTGATTACCTTAATTTTCTTAGGTATTCTGAGATTACTAGGGTTATCATTTTTTTTTACAATTTTATCCCTTATTAATAAAATTTTTGGACAATAATACCCCTACTTTAAAACAAATTTACATTAATATCGTATTTCAATTTTACCCATATTTAATTAAAATTTTGGACAATAATGCCCTTATATTTAAAATAATTTACAGACTACCACTGTCACCCAGCCACCACCACCACTGCCATCCAGCCACCACCGCTGATAGCGAGCCAACCACCATGGGCCGCCACGGGAAAATCACCGGAGTCCCCAAAAAAGAACGAGATTCGGTGGGAGACTTTGGGAGGCTTCGATATGGCCGTTTTTGGACAAATTGATGGCCAAAAACTGCCATATCGGGCTAGATCTGGCCAGAACTATTCTAGCCATTTCCGGTCAGATTGATGGAACAGGCCGTTAACGGCCAGATCCATTGATCTGGCCTGATATGGCCGTTTTCGGCCATCAATATGGCCAGAAATGGCTATTTCAAAGCCTCTTCGTCACGGTGAGGTACTCACGGGTACTTTTGGAGATTTTCGACGGTGGTTTGTGGTGGCGGCAGGAGGTGGGGGTGATTTTGTCATAAATTAAAGTTTTATATAAGCGGGGTGTTTTAGCTAAATCTGAAATATTGGGGGTTAAAAAAAATTATTTAAAATTAATAATAAAAATAATCTTATATTAATATTTAAAAGGGGGACAATTTAGTAATTTAAATAACATACCCACCAATTTATTCCCCATAACCAAACATATTAATATAACATACCCACCAACTAGCTAAACACATTTTTTTAAAGATTCCCAGTAATCTTCCAAGGTAATCTATCTTTCTAGTAATCCAACATTCCCAGTAATCTAACATTCTTGAACCAAACGCCCCCTTATAGTGTCTTAAAATTACGTACTAAAGAGGATATTAACTGATATGTTACCATTGTAATGTAGATGTTGTAAAAACACCATTGAAGCACACACATGGGATAAAAAGCAAGGTTATCACTCCCAAACAAAAAAACCAAATCATATATTCCAGAGTTTAAGAACACAAGGAAAGTGTTGCATTTTGTTATTGAAGATGGTAGAAGGAAAATTAAATGCACATATCAATGCAGGTTTGATCAAATTTAAGAACACAAGATGTGGTTATTGATGTTAAAATAATAAGATGGCTGAACAATCAAGGAACAACTGATATGATAAATCACCACCGAATTATATCAAGTTTGGATACTGGATTGAATAAGCAACCACAAATTGTTTTTAAACTTTCATTAATAAAAATAATCATAAAAAACCTCCCTATTACGGCTATAACAATCTTTTTATAGTTTGCCCTAATCAAATAGACCTAGAAAAAAAACATTAAACAATTATCACAAAGAGGTCCCAAAACATTCTAAAAGTTCAATAAACACAAAAACTCTAGAAGTTTGCAAACACACCCCTAAAAGATTAAAAAAAATGCCTAAAAACCCATCTAAACGATTCCAAAAGGCTAAAAAATGACGAAACTCGTTTTACAATCCTAACTTGTTTGACCGTTTCGGAGTGCCACACCAAAATTCGTCGTATTCTGACATTGTCGGCACTATTTAGCACTGTTACTGCTCATCACTGTTCATACAATACTGTTCACTATTCATATGACACTGTCCATTACTACATCAGTTATTGAGTTGGCATTCGAATTTCAGAGAGCTATGACAATCCAAACAACTGTATTTCTTTTGTGTACAAAGACAATGTTCATTTTTAGGTTTTGGACATCAAAAGCTTGACCTAGAGTACTGCACAAAATCACTCCATGCTCCAACATAGACATAACACAGCCCACGGTCTTGAACAAAATCTACTAGCTTGCATACAAATACCATAACACAACACGAGTTCAAATAGCATTTCGATTTTTTCAAAAATATATATTTTTTATTATTCTCCATCGCCTTTTGAATTGACATGAATCTTGCAAAGGAAGATTTGTTCCAATAAACTTTTTCTATCTAATCATGGGTTTCAGGTCAAATGACGATTTCACCGTTTCTTCGAGTACATTTAACAGCCAAAACTTGTAAATTCTAGAAGTTTTCTACTGTGCAAGAATAAATGAATAGCTCCGAGCTAGCTATAGCTCATAGTAAATGCGCGAATACCTCGGACCAGATAATTGTCGAATCGGTCATCACAGCCACAAAATTAATCTTAATTACTGTAGTTAGCGGTGAGTAAGGTCGAATCCACAGAGAGCAATTACTAACAACCTAATGTATATTTGAGTAATGATAATGAAATTGGCAAATTAGTTAACTAAAAACTAACGCTAATTAATTCCAAGTAATTAAGAGTACAAAATTAATTGCTAACTAAAACTCAATATTAAAGGTGTAACACTTTCGGATTCAATTCGACCCAAGACTAACTTCTACAATTCCTTGCCTTGCTCTCACACTTCCTAAACCTACAAGGCTAGGCGAATGACAAGATGATCTTTCATAGGTATGATCTATCCTATCCCTCCAGTAATTTAATCACATATTGATTAGGTAAAGACTATATCTAAGTATAATCTATCATGTCTCTCTAATGACTCAATCAGAGATTGATTGGCTAAAGACTATCATTGATTAACCAAGAACTCTACAATTTAATACCACTAATTGGTACAACGCTAATGAATACAATTCATCAATATGTATCATCCAATCAACTAATTACATAACAAATAAATTCAAAGCACAAATGATACTAAATGCAATTAAAGCTTGGTTGCAATTTGAATTGAAGCAATTGAAAGCAATAATCAACATTCAAATCTCAAACCAACATTCATTTGTGTAATGGACATTATCAATCCAACACGTCAAGCATCAGAATAATATTAAAGCATCGCAAACAAACTGAAACCAAAGCAAATATAATCTAAATACAAGAAACTTAACCAATCCAATTGTTCAGACTCAATCCAACTAGTCAATAGCTGCTGTGAAGAACCGTGCTCGTTGATCTTGGTTTGGCCTATATCAAAACGGGCAACTAGGAGCTCAGTTGCTCATGGTGGTGTCGATGGTAGCTGGAAGGACTGAAATGGTGCTTGCCATGATGGAAAATGAGTCAGTGGTAGTTAGAGAAGGTGGTTTGTGGCCGAGGAAGACCAATTCTAGTGGTGGTTCCTGGTGGCAAAATTGCAATCAAACTTGTTGGGAGATAGATCAGGTGTTAAGGAGTCCTAATGTCGTTGAAAAGTAAGTGAAATTTGGCAAAGAAGCTGAATGGTCACGGTGGAAAACAAAGAGTCACGACCATGAATCTCGACAAAATGAAGTGGATCGGTGACAAGAGAGCACTGGGAAGGTATATCGATAACCAAGGAGTCGAAGGGTCATCAGAAATGGAAGAAAAAGGCCGAAATATGAAGCGTCATGACTGTGGAAGGTGAATATTGAAACAAATATGTATTTTGGGTAGGATTGGTGGTGTGCTATCGTAGGCAACCAAGATTAAAACCTAAAAACACATGTAGTAGTGTGAGTAAGGATCGTTCCCACGGAGAGTGTCTAGCTGAGTTTTATGTTATGTGAACAAGGCTTTGGGGAGGGGGGGTGGTTTGAGGAAAACGGAAACAAAGGAAAAACAATTCAAATTAAATTATCAAAATCAATCAAAATAACAAACCTTGGTCTAAGTCAACATCCACCATCGGAATTTTACAACTGATCATCGATGAAAATATATATCAATTCATACTTTGAATATTCACCGTTGGAACTATTTTCCTATCTCTCCTTAGTTGCAATTAATTAGGAAACAAGTGATCTAATTAATCTTACTACTAAAGAACCCAAGACAAGCGCTAAAGGTTTAACCTACTGGCAGCCTTAAGAACTAGAGAGATCGATGAAGTTGAACAACACAAACACAAGCGGTTGTATTTAATTCAGTCGAGTGTTCTTCTTAAGAATTACTAATTCCTGACGCAACAAATTCTTAACTCTTAATTGGTCACAAATTAGGGGGATCAAACAATTATGGATTTGATATTTAATTTAGCAATAGATTGCAACAAATAATAAACTAGTAGGCCTCCTAGTAATTAAGTGAAACAATCATGAAAATAAGCATAGAAGAACATCCAATACTCAAACCATATATCAAACACTAAAAAAAGATTAGATCTCACAGTTTTATTGATTCCGAGGCCTTCATTTCCTTCGACCAAGTTATGAAAATTTAGCCGCTCATGGCCGTCATGAAAATTCAAAGGAAAAGTTGAAGAAAAACAGAAGGAGAGGCATGTGTAGTCCTGGTCTAGTCTCTCTCCCCCCTTTTTAAAATATCCAATTCAGATCTTTTTAATCTACTAAATCTCCTAAAAATATTCTAATATCCTAAAATAACATATATCCTAATCTAATCAATTGAAAATAAAATAAAGTCCTAATATAAAATAGGAAAGTGGTGTTTCCAGCTATAACTTGCATGCAACAGGTCTTCAAAACTTCCAATAATAAACTGCCTATTTGACTTGCATGACAAGGCAGAATATTCCAGAATGTTAGCAGTGTAGGTGCATCAAATTCAAGCCCAATTAAAACCTTGATGCAATGAGTATCTCTCCAAACTCAAAACATGAAAGTTATAGATCTCTTTCTTAGGGTTCCACAGCATTTTGAATCATCTCAATCAGAGCTTGGATGAGAGAGTTATGCCTAGATTACGAAGCAATGTCGAAACTGTCCGAAATCACCTAATTGGTTTCATTTTGCATATAATGCCTCCCTTTGCATCCTAAATCAAAATAAAATAATAATGAGTACATTTAGGCACCAACTAAGTATAAAAGACTTGACATTAAGGGGAAAAAAATATGACATTTTGCATTCTCATCATTGGATAAGATAGGATTGAGAAAAATGAAACAAACATTTTGTACTGTGTGAATTCCACCCAATAGTCATGGAGAGTGAGATGGTACTGTGTGAACGCCATCCGGCCGTACCTCCGGTAAGATGAGGCCATGACGTTTAGTAGAAACAGAAATAGAAACAGAAATAGTATAAGGAAAGAATTAAGAGTAATACATACGAGGACAGGCAGATAGAGGGTTTTACTTACTGAGCATTATTTTGTGCTCACCCCGTTATTTTTCCTTTGTGGATGCAGGACCTAGGTGTTGATGCAGTCGGAGGGGCGTCGGCAAGCGAAGAGCAATAGCTACACTGTTTCCCCTGTTTTTTCTTTTAAAAATGACTTTTTTGTAAACAATACTCTTTGTGTATAAAAGACATATGACATATAATGAAAAGAAAGTTTTTGGGCCCCATTTTCTATTGTTATTATGCATGCATTGTATTAGCTTACAGCAGTTGTTACACGTGCTTAACTACTTTTGCCGCGGCGAATAATAGACTTCGCCGCGGCGAACCTTCATGAGAATTCTAAAATTACAGAATTTCCCTCCGCTTGCTTCTTTGCTTAAATCTTCGATCTTCGATGCTCTCCATGGGAACAAGCTTCATAGTGCTTCACTTTGCTTCAAAACTCTCCCAAATTCTGAGATCCGTTTACTTCTAGGTCCAGAAACTCCAATTCGCTCATTATTTTCTCAAAATGTCCATTTTGGCCTGCAACACAAAATGTATAGAATTAAGAAGCAATTCAGGCATAAATGAACTAAGAAGTATCTAAAATCCGGCCAAAAAGCCTAATTAAAACAGTATAATTCTCGGATTATCAGGCAGCTGTGGTCTTTGCATTGAAGATTTGGAGGCATTACCTTTATGGTGCCAAGAGTAATATCTACACCGATCATAAGAGTTTGAAGTATTTCTTTACACAAAGGGAGCTGAATATGAAACAAAGAAAATGGTTAGAGCTGGTTAAAGATTATGAGTGTGATATTAAGTATCAGCCGGGAAAAGCTAATGTAGTAACCGATGCATTGAGCAAGAAAGCTTATTTGTCTCGACTCACAAAGCAGAAAGAGTTAATAGAAGAATTGTGTAAACAACAGATTGAGGTCATATCAGGAAGGATTGCCAGGTTGGAGGTGCAGTCTACTTTACTAGAAGAGATCAAAGAAAAGCAAGTAGCTAATGGGTGGTGTCAAAAAAAAATTTAGCTAGTGCATGAGGGCAAGACACCAGAGTTCCTTTTGGTCGATGGTGTCCTCCGTTTTAGGAATCGGATGTGTATTCCTTAAGATGATGAGTTGAAGAAGAGAATTCTTACAGAAGCTCATGACACCCTATACTCTGCTCATCCTAGAGCAACCAAGATGTATCAAGACTAAAAGAAAGGCTACTAGTAGCCAGGTATGAAGAAAGATATTGCAAATGTTGTAGCTAAGTGCTTGGTTTGTCAACAAGTGAAAGTAGAACACCAAAGACCGTCAGGGTTGCTTTAGCCATTTAGTATTCTTGAATGGAAATGGGAGAGTATTTCCATGGATTTTATTACAGGTCTCCCTAGAGTGTAGAAAGGGTATAATGCAGTATGGGTGATTGTAGACAGATTGAGTAAATCAACCCATTTTCTTCTGGTGAAGGAGAGTACCACTGTAGATCAATTGGCCCAGATTTACATGAAAGAGATAGTGAGACTGCATGGAGTACCCAATATATAGTGTCAGATAGAGATTCCAGATTTGTTTCAGCTTTCTAGACTAGTTTACAGAGGAACTTGGGTACCAGATTGGCTTTTAGTACCGCCTATCGTCCTCAGACAGATGGTTAGATAGAGAGAACAAATTAGATACTTGAGGATATGTTGAGAGCATGTTGTATAGATTATAGAGTATCCTGGCATGAGATGTTACCGTTGGTGGAGTTTGCTTATAATAATAGCTACCAGTCTATAATTAAGATGGCTCCTTACAAGGCCTTGTATGGTAAACGGTGTAGATCTCCACTTCATTGGGATGAGATAGGTGAGAAAGACGAGTTGAGTACAGCTCTTGGGCTAGAAATGACTCAGAAGATGATAGAAGATGTTAAATTGATCAAAAGTAGAATGAAACAAGCCCAAGATAGACAGAAAAGTTATGCAGACTTGAAGAAGAAAGATGTTGAGTTCGAAGTGGGTGATAAAGTTTTTCTGAAAGTTTTCCACCTTCAAACGGGTGATGCGTTTTGGTAGCAAAGGAAAGTTAGCATCGAGATACATTGGTCCATTTGAAGTGTTACAGCGAGTAGGGAAGGTAGCCTATAGGTTGGTACTACCACCTAGCATGGATAGAATTCACAATGTATTTCATGTCTCGATGCTTCGGAAGTGTGTAAGTGATCCCTCCCATATACTGAGCATAGATGATGTGAATGTAGAAGAGAATCTTGTGTTTAAGGAGCGTCCAGTTCAGATATTGGACAGAAAGATTAAAGAGCTCCGAAACAAGAGTATCCCTTTAGTGAAAGTCCTCTGGAGAAGCCATAACGTTGAAGAGGCTACATGGGAGGCAGAGCAAGAAATGCAGAATAGTTACCTGGAGTTGTTCGTTTGAATTTCGGGGATAAAATTCTTTTAAAAGGGGGGGGGGGGGGGGGGGGAAGTGTAACGCCCCCTTTTTGAGGTACGTAGTTTTGTATGCTTATTTTTGTCTTGGTGTTGTTTGTTGGCCCTAAGTTAAATTGATATGTTGTTATTGTTGATTGGTTGCCCTTGGTTAAGTTTGTAAGGTGCTAAAGTTGCTTGGATGCCTTGAATTTGGTGAAGGCTTGGAGGATTATGGAAGTGCAGACTTTGCCTGGGCGAAGAAGAAGCTTCGCTGCGGTGATGTATGCTCTACATTTTTTCGTCGTGGTGAAAATTCAGCTGATTTTTCTAGTGAAGTTTCTAGAGAATTTTCCATAGGGGTGAAGTGACCATTCTACCCCTAATTAGCAGGAAAAGTGGGGAGTGAAATGGAAGGAAATTTCAAGGAGAATGCATTGGAGTGGGGTTGGATGTGTAAAGAATTAAAGGGTAAAGACGAAATTTCCAAGAAAGTGCAAGGGCAAAATGGGAAAGAGTGCTTATTTGTATGAGCTAACAAGGGTTTAGCCTTAGAAACCCTCCCATTCTTTACACCCCATACACTTCCACTACTCTCCATTTCTCTCAATTCTTAATCCATTTTGCTAAGGAAATTGAGGGCTTTTGGTTGGATTTTGACAAGGATTTGATCCTAAGCATCAAGAGGTAAGGATTCTTGCTCTAGTTATGAGATTAATTTGAGTAAGTGTTGAATTCTTATAAAGTTTATGCTTAGGGTTTGAGAAAGAGAAGAAGTCTAACGAAGATAGTGAGCTTTTGTGACGGTACTCAAGAAAAAGGTAAGTAAATCCAACCCTAACCCTTGTCTGAGCAAGTAAAGCATAGAGATTGTTTTATATGAATTGTATATGAAGTTCATATGCCTGAGATTTGTGTATGAAACTTGTTATTGAGTTTGATGATGATCCATGAATGGGTTTTCTACATGAGAAGGGTTGGTTGAGTTGATAGAATTTAATAGAAGTTGGGTTGAATTTAGAAAGAGTTTAAGAGCATTTATGAAGTGTATTTTCTTGGCTAGGATTTATGATGATTTAAGGGAGTTTTACTCTAGTTATGGATGGTTTAAGAAAGAAGGAGAAGTATAATTAAAGTAGAATTTAAGTATGCATGCTTGTTGTTTGATGAAATACCTAAGAGAAGCATATGCATGAATAGGGAAACTTACTTTTTGTGCACACTGCATGTTTGCATTGCATAATTGCACCAAAGAAAGAAGCATAAGCATGAACCATCCACGTGCATATATTTGCATGTGCATAAGAATTTAAAGAAAGAATAAAGAATTTTTAGAATAAAGAGAAAGAAAGGAAAGCACTAAAGAATTCAAGAAAGAAAAGTGCTAAAGAAGGAGAAAGAATAGGTTGTTACGAGGGGAAACCGTGGGTGATAATTAGAAAAATGCCCACATACATGCCACCTTAATTGAGTGCCTAAGAAGAAGAAGAATTTGTACGGCCCATAAGAGTGTATGTGGATGAGGGTTGTACCAAAGAAAAATTTCCTACATGCACGCCACCTTAATTGAGTGGCCTAAGAAGAAGAAAGAATTGTACAGTCCGAAGAGGCATGGATGAGGATGTACTCACTCACACGGCCAGGGTTTCGAATCCATGCATCAATCGAGTTCAATCGGCAAAGACTAAGAATAGAATAAGAATGAGATAGAGAAGGAATAAGAAAGCTTGAGCAAGCAAGAAAAGAAAAGAAAAGAAAGAAAAGAAAAGAAGAGCTTGAGCAAGCAAGAAAAGAAACAGAAAAAGAAATAGAAAGATGAAAGAAAACTCATGTCTATGCATTAGCATATGCATTTCATTCATGCAGTTACCTGATTCCATCATGGTTAGTGAGAATAGAAAGAAAGAATAGAGAGTAAGAAATAATAGAAAGAAAGAACATAGATAATTAGAAAGAAAGGAAAGAACAGTGGGAACTAGAAACAGAGAAAGAACAAAGAAAGAATGAAGAAGAAAAGAATAGAGTAAGGAAAGAACCAAAGTGTAAGTCACGGGGATAAAGGAGTAGAGGATTTACTACTAAGCTTTTTGTGCTCACCCATGTTTTTCCATGTTTTGCAGGAAATAGGTGAGAAGCGGTTGGATGGACGTTGACAAGCAGAGAGAAATGACATTACTGTCTACTGTTGTAAAAGCTTTTGTATATGTGATTTGCTATGTACAGAATAATATATATGTAAGTAAAGAAAATTTTGGGCCCAACACTTATATATTAAGAATGTATATTACATAGTATATTTGTAAGTTACTAGTAGAAAAGAAGGTATTACAACAACTCTCTTTGAATCCTAACTGTCACCCTTACAGGGAAGCACGGTATCGTATCGCTTACAATCTCCAACCATAGTCTTATAGTTATGCTTCAGAAAATTTGCACAAGGATAAAAACTAAATATCAGCAAAAAAAAAAAAAAAAAAAAAAAAAAAAAAATCCAAAACAACTAATAGGCTGCCAACATACTTTTTGAACAAAGAAAAATTATCATACAATGAACTTTTCAACTAATCTTTTCAATGTTGGAGTTGGGCCCTAGAGCCAATCAATTATTGTGGAATGGACTCTTTGTGTAATGTTCATTAATCAATAAAAAGGCATTTTATTCTATATCGCGTAAATCATTATTATTGCAATATGTATTGATATATGTCCTTAGAATGGTAGAACCGTGACGAGGGTATCAAGTGTTTCAAATCTTGATAGTGAGAACCCTATGAGAACATATGGTGGCCATTCTAGAAACGTCCGTAGCCCCAGTATATTTGAAGTAAGGGCAAAGTAATACGGTAAGGCTATCATAGTATTAAACGACCGTGTCGAAAGGCAGTGACTGATCTCACTTGTCAAGGTTGTTTGGTGACAACACTAGTGCAACACATGGGTGCTTGCTGTAGGCGATTACACCGCAGCAAGTTCACTGGACTGACCCACTAGAGGATTCCATATGGATGGAACCCCAGTGTCTATGGAACAAATCCTCTAACGAATGGGGGTGCATGTGATCCTAGCTTGTATCACCAGAGCCTTGTGCACTGATTGGTGTAGTTTGACACTAGCTAACGTAGTTCTTTTCAGAGTTGTCAATACGATGGTGATTGGCTGCATCAAGGAGTGTATCAAGACTATGGTGGACTGACAGAGGATTCATCACTCTGGGTGGGGGAGAAAGTTATCTCACGGCGCAATTCAGTATATGGCAATGACACTAAAACTGTGGCCACAGTGGGATTGAGTTGTGCTCTATCCAGTTTATAATACGGGTCATGGTCCAGAAACTGAATAAATAATATGAGAGTAACCGAAAGTTGACACTATTTCTATGCCTGTCTTGTCGATTAACGTATGATGAAAGGATCGAATTGCACGGTAACCATATCTGACAGGTAGCTACTTTGCTGAATCCACGATCTATCGGGTGGCCATGATGCCTTGTAGGGGCCAATCTTGGTTGTGTATTAGTGAGACGATTAATTAGTGTTAATCGCGATACTATACACTGTCGATATGATGAGGAGCCTATGGGTCACATACATAGAAGACAATTTAAGATCCAAGAAGAAAGAAGGGTGTTTTCGTCGTTTAAGGCGAAAGGGTATTTTGGTAATTTCACAGTGCAATTAAATTTGCTGAGGTCGTAGCCTTTATTTAATTTGTTAGAAAAATTAAATAAGTGAAATTACGTTTAAATGTGTGTTCGCACATATTTAAATATATTATCATTATTTTTAAATGTTAATATATATTTAAATATATATTAACTGATTTTAATTGAGATAATGATGGAAAATAAAATAAATCAAATTGGGAGTGTTTGGCAACATGGGGCGTTTGGGTTGAAGCCCAAGCCTATTCTGTATGGGATTAGGGCAACTTAATTAACTATAAAAGAAAAATGTGTTAATTAAATTAGATATGATTTTTCCTTTGAAAAATACAGTAGCCCCTTTTGGAAAAACACTCCCACGGTAGAAACAAGATTGCCTAAAATCAATTTCAATTGATTTGTTTTTCTTCTTAATCTTGAAGCCAAAGAGGATCTAGCAAATCCCTCTTTGGTTCTTTTTGAGATTGTCTTCGTGTGGACTACGCAGGTTCGATCCTACACTTGGATCAGTAGCAAAACGTTCAAAGACAATCGTGGAGGAGCCTCCAACGTGCGTTTGTTTCTCTTAACTCATGTTTAATATTTTTGCAGATTATTATTATGATAAAATTGTAAAATCATACCCTTGATCTTGGCTCATGTAAACGATCCTGTTATATATTATAATTTTTGTTTCCGCTGCGTATACGGGACCGTTTACTAACAGTGGTATCAGAGCCTAGGGTACTGAATTTTACAATTTTTAAATGGATGGTTGATAACATGCGTTTGATTGATGATATGTTGCCACATTGAATCTGCTGAAAATCTGTCTTAAAAAACATGTTTTAAGAAACTGATTAATCGATTAATTTAATTTGTTGATGATCTGCTGGTTTGGTATAATGGTTGGTGGATTTTTGTTGAGATCAATGTGTTTGATTGATTGCAAAATCCATTTAGAGTGTTTTTGGTTACTGTATGAACAGATCCGGAGCTACAGATCTGTGTACGCTCGCCGCAGTGATATAACTCATCGCTGCAGCGAACATTGTTCACGCTGGTGTTGGTGACGAAACCAGCGCTCGCCGCGGTGATATAACCCATCGCCACGGTGATATAATCCATTGTCGCGGCGATCGTCCTCTGGATGAGCGCTGTATGAAAAACAGCACTCGTCGCGGCGATATAACCCGTCACTGCGGCGATCGTGGAGGAGCCTCCAACGTGCGTTTGTTTCTCTTAACTCATGTTTAATATTTCTGCAGATTATTATTATGATAAAATTGTAAAATCATACCCTTGATCTTGGCTCATGTAAACGATCCTGTTATATATTATAATTTTTGTTTCCGCTGCGTATACAGGACTGTTTACTAACATTCAAGTTTATGACCAAAAAAAAAAAAAAAAAAGGGAGCATCATACAATGTAAATGAACATAAAAACCATACTGCACAACTCATTACTAATCCTGCCATCACAACAGTTAACAACTCAAAACACATCTAAAACATCATTAAACTAAAACTCAACTGAAGCATCAATTGAAAAGCAAGCATGCAAACTTAGTCTTCCACTTAATAATATTACCTCTAACAAGATTACAAGAGAATGTAATGGGCTGATGAGCCCATCATCACATAAACAATTCAGAAAGCTTTTGAGTGATGTTATTCAAACTCCTGTGAAACTCTTTTAAGCCTTATATTATTAAATAGAAATTTACTTTGTAATTTTTTTCTAATCTTTTTTCACCAAACCTAACCAAAGCTTAAACCCTTTGTATAAATGATGGGAAAAGGAGAATAAATATTTTATCCTGAGTCCAAAATTAAAGAAAGGTTTTTTGTGGTTTCCTTGGTTCTGTTTGATTTAGAAATTATGGTATAAAGTTGAGTGGTGATGGTGAGCCAACCTAAAAGTAGTGACCTTCTTCTAATAATAAGCTGCCTAATCTTATAATGAGATTTAATATTTGTCCTTCAATCATCTAATGTTTTGACATTCAATCAAAATATAACAAAGAAAGTAATTTGCCCGTTATATAATAAAGCAACGAAAAATCTAATGCATCATAGCCAGCCCTGCAATTTAACACTTCTAACACAACAATCATAGCTAGCCCTGCAAACAATCATGCAACCCCTGCAGCCCTACTGTAGGGCTTGCATGATTGTTTGGTACAATCATAGCCAACAATCATGAAAGCCCATATTGGTAAGGCTGGCCTCGCACAGCGTGCGCAACGCTATGCACGTTGTGCATGGCCAGCCTTGCCAATATGCAGGCCAACCCTACAGCCCATGAATTTCGACCACCTCCTGCCATCCCCAGCCTACCAAACTCCCTGAAACAACCTTCTTACGGCCTCCCTTGCCTTCCCCTATCCTCTGGAACCCAAACAAAGCCACTCCACCAATGCCCGCTGACTACTCGACAAAACGCCGCAACCACATCTCCCCCAAATTTGCACAAATCAATCCATTTTCTCATCTAATTAAAAAAAACAAGTTAAAAACGTACCATTTCTTCACCAGCGTCCTCCTCCTCGCATGCATTCTTGTCGGCGTCCTCCTCTTCAGAACCATTTCTGATTCTTCTCTTTGTTCTTGTGCCACCGTCATCTCCTCTGCCTGTGGACCACCTTTACTCATCAGATGATCAACCAAAGCGTCGTCTTCGACAGCCTTTGAACTGTTGGCGCTGCCGAAGTCTAGGATTCAAAGTGGGGTTGGGTTTTCCTTCTCTTTGTGAATGTCAGCCATTGTTTCGTGTAAGGAAGCTTTATGATTGAAAATTTGCTAGAATTTAGGCACTATAGTCACCGGAAATCGCAGAGAAAGGAATAGTGTTCGTCAGTCGTTTTTTGGGTATATGGCTCGATTAAGCAATTTTGAAGGGTGGGGGCTCATTTTCAAATTTCAAAATTTAAATAACTTTTGCTAATTATGATTTTACCCATATATGTTTAAATCTTTTTAGTTTAACCTATTTTACATGTTTATTGAATCCTAAGTGTGCCAAGTATCTTTTCTAAATTAAAAAAAAATCAAAAAGATTTTGAGGGTGATTTTGTTATATGCAAACTTGGGATGTCCGGGGAGTTAAATTTCCTCGTTTCGCACTCCGTCTAGCTTATCTCTCTGCCTCACCACCTGTAAGACAGAAGAAACAGCAAATTACCCGCCATTAATAGACCAAAACAGTGCGTTCCACCCCTCTTTCTCTGTTGATTTGCTGTTAATTTATTGTATTGATTTTTTTTTAATTTTTTGTAATTTTTTTTTCATATAAATTAGAGAAAAAGAAGAATATGCATCCTCCTTTGACGTTGCATAGACACCCCATGTGTACTGAAGTGAGTTTTATTGCCTTTGTTTTTATTTATTTTGTGGTTTAGCAAGTGCTTTTGATTGTTGATGTTTCTGCAAAACCACCTACTTAGTAAAGATTGGCTAAAAGGGTGCATCTGAAAGTGCTTTTCCCAATTTCAAAAAGTGTTTTTTTGTGTGTGTGTGTATTTTTTGTAGTGTTTTGGTTGGTATTAGACAGAAGCGCTTCGTGGTAGAGAATTTTCTGGTGTTTTACGTAAACTGTTTTGCTCAAAAATGTTGTCTTATATGTACTTTGAAACATATTTGGAGTTCTGAAACAGATTTGGAGTTCGTTTAGCAATTTCACTTTTTTAATCTTAATAAAAAAAGTGCTTCTGCGTTTATTTTTTCAATAGTGTTTCAATAGAAGTGCTTTGAAATAAATTTTTGGAGTTGTTTTGGCAATTCCGTTTTGTTGTTTTTCTCCTAAATAAAAAGGGCTTTTAGGTTTATTTGCTCAAAAGTGTTTTCTATTGAAGTACTTTCAAACACACTTGGCGGTTCTTTGGGCAGTCCCCCTTTTGTGTTTACTTTGTAGAATTTGGTGTGCAATAGAGAAAAGCGCAGCCAGGTTTATGAACATTTAAGGTGTTTTCACTTGAAAGTGCTTTCTATAAATGCACTTCAAAATGCATGACTTAAACACTACAAAATTGGTTTAAAACAACACTTTTGAATGAAGTATTTCTCAATGCACACTAGATATAATTTATAACTAGAAGTTTATTTAATTTTGGTCTGCATTGAATATCAGATTATTAAGGAGTTTCAGAAATGTCATATAGACCATCCTATTGGGAAATTCTTTGGCGAGTGTACAAAACTCAAAATAAAGCTTGATCGACGTTTCCGACAAGAAGTGAGTTATATTGACTGTATAACACTTTTTTGTTTCTGTTTGTCTGGTTGAAATCCATATATGTTTTGTGGTAAAACCTTGAGTTTATTTCGCAGAAAGCGGTGAAGAGCAAGGCGAACTTCGAGGAGAGTACGAAATTGAGAGAAAGGCTTCAAGCATTGAGGAAGGAAAATGCTGAAGCAGAAGCTTAATGTTGATTGTTACTGCATAGCAGGTCACAGTTTATAATTATTGGTTTAGTGACCTAATAAACCTTCAAGGATTATTCAGGTAATGTGCTTCTTTAAGTATTGAATTTTTGGTAGTTTTGTTCTCTTCTAGAAAATATACACAACAATTTATGACTCTTACTAAATTTGTATTATTGTATATCTATAGACATTCTATATTGTTTCTCAAATGAAATATAATAGCACATGTGATAGTGATGTGGACCCTTATGTTCTGATTCCCTTTTGAGTACTTTTTGGTGGCTTTTTTAGCATTAATTTTGCAGTTTAATTTAGTAGTAGCAAGATAAGATTTTATGAACGACCAGTGGTTGATTGTGTTGATCAAATGATATTATGCTCGAAGCTCATGAAGTTGGTTAATTTTTTGAAGTACTAGAGCTCCATGTTCTGGCGACAAAACTGGAATTCTATTGGAATTTGTCTCTTCTGTTATGCATCAGATTTTCTTATATTTTATGATAAACATCTTAGGTGAATTCAGCTTGATTTTTGCTGTTGATTAGGTGTTAATGTAATGTGATGTGTCTGTAGTAGTTAGTAAAGTATGGCTGTTTAATTTTGATTGTAAGTCTGCTGCAGAGTAGGTGTAACTGCAGTGCAAACCATGTTTATATTCAGCATTTCTGTTCAATGAAAGACAATTCCCATGTGAAACATTCTTGAGTGTGTGTGTGACCTAACATAACAGCTACATTTTCCTTAGAATTCTCCAGCTCCAAAACCATCATTTGGTGTCAGAGCCACCATAATCCTCAAAACCAAAAAACCTCAACTCCCTTAAGATCTCCTCCATGGCAACAAATCTAGCACCTCTTTCTACACCTATCTTCAATGGTGAGTAGTACCATGTTTGGGCTGTCAAAATGAAAACCTATTTGAGAGGCCATTCCTTATGGAAATATATGGAGGAAGAGAGACAAGTCCCTTAACTTGGAGCAAACCCAACACTGAATCAGATTAGGATACATGAAGAGGAGGTTGTAAAGGCTCCAAGAGCACTCTCTTGCATCCATTCTGCAGTAACTGACCAGGTCTTCTCCAGGATAATGGCTTGTGATACTCCTAAAGAAGCTTGGGACAAGCTCAAGGAGGAGTTTGGGGGAAGTAGCCAAACCAAGAACATGCAGATCCTTAACTTAAGGAGAGAGTTTGAAGTGCTCAAAATGCAAGAAACTGAAAATGTCAAGGAGTATGTAGATAGATTAATGAATGTTGTAAACAAGATTAAGTTGCTTAGGGAGGAGCTGACTAATCAGAGGATTGTGAGAAGGTTTTGGTTAGTTTACCCGAAAGATTTGAAGCAAAAATCTCCTCACTTGAAGACTCAAAAGATCTGTCCCAGATCAGCCTAGCTGAACTTGTGCATTCCCTTCAAGCACAAGAACAGAGAAGGCTGCCAAGGTAGGAAGATTTGGGTGAAGGAGCTATGTTTGCAAGTCAAAAAAAGAAGGGATTTCAAGGGGAAAGCAGGAGGTACGCTGGAGAGAAGAAGGGGAAAGAAAAGCTGAGTAATCAAGGAGGAAAGAATGTGGGTGTTGCAAGAACTTTTGCTCCTTGTCCTCACTGTAGGAAAAAGAACCACTCTGAAAATAGATGTTGGTTCAGGCCTAGCATTCAATGCAGGTCTTGTAAACAATTTGGGCACATTGAAAGAGTGTTTAAGAACAAAGGGAATCAGCAGGAACAGTAAGCTCAAGTTATGGAAAGTTCCCAGCAGACAGAGGAGAGTATAGAGCAGCTGTTTGTGGTCTCTAAATGCAGGGTTGCAAGTAGCCCTGAAGTGTGGTTGATTAACAGTGGCTGCATCAACCATATGATCCCAAATGCTAGCAATTTCGTGAGCCTAGATGAGGGTTACCAATCCAAGGTGAAGGTGGGAAATGGTGAACTGCTGGAGGTGAAAGGCAAAGGTGATGTTGCTGTCTAAACCAAAACAGGTACTAAACTCATAGCTGATGTTTTGTTTGTGCCTAAAATCAGTTTGAGCCTACTTAGTGTAGGGCAAATGTTAGAGAAAAATTATTCTCTGCATTTCAAGGACCTTACTAGTGTTATTTTAGAGAGTGATAGGACTGAATTGATGAAGGTTAGAATGCAAGGAAAAGGTTTTCCTATAGAATGGGGAAAGGTTGCTTTTCAAAACTACTCAGCTAGGATAGATGATTCAGAGTTGTGGCATAGGAGATTTGGACACTTTCATTATCATGCCCTCAAGGAACTTAAACACAAAAACCTTGTCCATAACCTACCCGAAATAGACCAAGGTGAAGGATTGTGCAAAACCTACCAATTTGGCAAACTTAGCAGGCCTTTATTCCCTACAAATAAAGCTTGGAGAGCAAGTGAAAAGCTCCAACTTGTGCACACTGATGTGTGTGGTCCAATGCAGCAAACTTCACTAAGTGGAAGTAGATATTTCATCCTTTTCATAGATGATTTTTTTAGGATGACATGGGTGCATTCCTTGAACCAAAAATGTGAGGTAGCTGCTATATTCCAAAGGTTCAAGCTGTTGGTTGAAAACCAAACAGGTTTGACACTCAAAACCTTGAGAAGTGATAATGGTGGAGAGTATACATCCAATGAGTTTGAAGAAGCATGCAAAGGGGCTAGAATTTGGCATCAGTTCAGCAGTCCATACACTCCACAACAAAATGGAGTGAGTAAGAGAAAGAATAGGATAGTGATGGAAATGGCTTGGTGCATGATGATTGAAAAAAATTTGCCCAAAATTTTCTGGGCAGAAGCTGTCAACACAGGGATCTATCTTCTTAATCGGTTACCAATCAAAGCACTTGACAACAAGACTCCCTTTGAAGCCTGGTATGGTGTCAAGCCAAATGTGGATCATTTGAAAGTATTTGGAAGTGTGTGTTATGTGTTTGTTCCAGCAAACAAAAGAACTAAGTTGGATGAGAAGGTTGAAGTAGGCATCATAATTGGATACAGCAGCCAGTCTAAAGCCTACCAAATTTACAATCCAAGCTCTAAAAGGATTGCGATTAGTAGGGATGTCGGAAGGAGCTACTTGGGAAAAGAGGCAAGTTGAGAGAAGGACCAGCAGCCAACATGACACAGATCCAAAAATTCAAAATGCAGAATTTAATCCTGAAGAAGTGGATGAAATGCCAGTCCGGGGCACTAGATCTCTGCATGACATATATGAGAGGTGTGATGTGGCTGAATTGGAGCCTACATGCTATGCTGAAGCTGCAAAATCTCAAGCCTGGAAGACTGCAATGCAGGAGGAGATGAATGTGATTAAGAAAAATCAAACTTAGGAGCTGGTTGATAGGCCATTTGACAGAAAAATAATACAAGTTAAGTGGATATTTAAAAGGAAACTAAATCCTGATGGATCAGTGAACAAACTTAAGGCAAGGCTTGTTGTTAAAGGCTTTGCACATCAATTTGGAATTGATTTTTCAGAAACCTTTGCACCTGTGGCAAGACAAGACATCATTCGGCTTCTCATGGCAGTGACAGCTCAATTCAGTTGGAAAATCTTCCAACTTGATGTAAAGTCTGCATTTTTAAATGGATTGCTTGATGAGGAAATCTACATTGAGCAACCGAAGGGGTATGAAGTCAAGGGAAAAGAGGAGAAGGTCTATTTGTTCAAAAAGGCCTTGTATGGTCTCAAACAAGCCCCTAGAGCCTGGTATAGCAGAATTAATGACTATTTGTGCAAGCTAGGATATGCTAGAAGTCCAAATGAGCACACCTTTTATGTAAGGGAACAAAGAGGAGAACTGATGATAATCTCTCTTTATGTTGATGACCTCCTGATGGCTGGAAGCAATCTTGATCAGTTGGAAGAGTTCAAAAGAGCAATGAAAATGGAATTTGATATGACTGATTTGGGTGAAATGAGCTACTTTCTTGGCATGGAAATATACCAAAGCTTAAAGGGTATATTTGTGTGTCAAAAAAGGTATGCAAATGAAGTGCTAATGAAGTTCAATATGGACAATTGTAAATCAGTTGATATTCCACTGATTCCTACCCAAAAGCTGAGCAAGGAAGATGGTGCCAAGAGGGTGGATGAAGGGGTCTATAGAAGCTTGATAGGATGCTTGCTGTACTTGATAGCAACCGAGCCTGATTTGATGTACACCACCAGCCTCCTGTCTAGATTCATGAGCAAGCCAAGTGAGATGCATTACAAGGTTGCAAAGAGGGTGCTACGGTACATTAAGGGGACAACTGAGTTAGGAATCTGGTTCAGAAGGGTAGAAAAATTCAGTTTAATAGGCTATTCAGACAGTGACTGGGTAGGCTCAGTTGATGACATGAGAAACACTTCTGGATATGTTTTCTTTGTTAACCATGGTGCCTTCAGTTGGCTCTCCAAAAAACAGGAGATAGTAGCCCAATCTACTACTGAGGCAGAATACATTTCTGCCGTAGCTGCTACAAACCAGGCAGTCTAGTTGAGAAAAATTCTGACAGACTTGAGGCTGAATCAAGATGAGTTTACCACCATTTATTGTGATAACATGTCAACTGTTGCAATTGCTAAGAATCCTATTCTCCATGGTCGAATTAAACATATCAAAATTGAATACCATGCTGTGAGAGAGGCAGAGCAAAGCAAAGAAATCAGCTTAGTCCATTGCTTGGGAGAGAACCAAGTTGCTGATATGGAATCCTCTGGTGGGTCAGTCCAGTGAACTTGCTGCAGTGTATCCATTTACAGCAAGCACCCATGTTGCATCAGGTTATCACCAAACAACCTTGACAAGTGAGATCAGTCATTGCCTTTTGACAGGGTCGTTCAACACTATGATAGCTTTACCGTATTATCTGTGCCCTTACTTCAGAATAATACTGGGGCTACGGATGTTTCTAGAATGGCCACGATATGTGCTTATAGGGTTCTCACTATCAAGATTTGAAACACTTGATACCCTCGTCACGGTTCTACCATTCTAAGGACATATATCAATACATACAATGATGATTCGCGCGATATAGTATAAAATGCTTTTTATTGATCAATGAACATTATTACAAAAAGTCAATTCTACAATAATTGATTGGCTCTAGGGTATCTACTCTAACAAATTTCAGATTATGCACCAATGACAGACCCACTGGTTTACAATTCTCCATGCAGAATTTTTTCAGAACTTCATTTGCATATTTTATTTGGTTCACAAAGATGTCATCTACCTCTTGATCAATTTCCATCCCAAGAAAATATGACATTCCACCCAAGTCAGTCATTTCAAACTCACTTTGCATGGATTTTTTGAACTCATCCACTTGTGCTTGATTGCTTCCAATCACAAGAAGATCATCCACTTACAAAGAAATAATCATTACATCATCTTTAGCTTCTCTAATGTATAGAGTGTATTCATTTGGACTCCTCACAAATTCTAAGTTGAGTAGGTGGTCATTAATCCTACTGTGCCAGGCCCTTGGTGCCTGTTTTAGGCCATACAAGGCCTTCTTCAACAAATAAACTTTTCCCTCTTCTCCTTGGATCTCATACCCTTCAGGTTGTTCAATGTAAATTTCCTCATTTAACCAGCCATTCAAGAAGGCAGATTTTACATCCAATTTATGAACTTTCCAAGAGAATTGAGCTGCCACAGCAAGTAGCAGTCTGATGGTGTCATGCCGAGCAATTAGAGCAAATGTTTCCAGGAAATCGACTCCATATTGCTGAGCAAATCCTTTGACCACAAGCCTGGCCTTATGCTTCAGAACTGACCCATTCGAATTTACCTTTTTTCTAAAAATCCATTTTACTTGAATCACTTTTTTGTTTTCTTGTCTGTCCATAAGCTTCTAGGTCTGATTTTTTTCAATCATGGCTAGCTCCTTTTTCATGGCAATCCTCCAAGGTTCTGACTTTATTGCCTCTGAATAGCTTGAAGGTTCCATTTGTGCCAAATTGCATATATCATATACATTAGCTAAAGACCTTGTTTCTCTAACAGCAACCTATTCATCTGATTCCTCCCCTAAATCTTCTTCAATCTGATCATTTGGAGCCTCACTCATTTGAGGTTTTTTTTTTCTACATCAGCCTTGCATTTTTCCCAATTCCAGACTCCAGTCTCATCAATTGTGTCATCCCAGGACACCACTACTTTCTTTGAGTTAGGAATATATAGCTTGTAGGCTTTGGATTGGCTGTTGTAGCTAATAAAAATTCCTGTCACTGCCTTGTCCTCTAGCTTTGTCCTCTTTGCAGGTGGCACCAGAACATAGCACATGCTCCCAAAAATTTTCAAATCAGCCACTGCTGGTTTGATTCCAGTCCAAGCATCAAATGGTGTTTGACTAATCAAAACTCTAGTAGGAAGTTTGTTGAGTAAGTACACACCTGTGTTTACAGCCTCTGCCTAGAAGAATTCTGGAAGTTTTTTTTCAGCCATCAAGCATCTTGCCGTTTCCATAACTGTCTTATTTCTTGTCTCACAAACTCCATTCTGTTGTGGAGTATAGGGGCTGCTGAATTGATGTATGATTCCTGCTTCTCTACTGATTTTTTCAAACTCTTGAGAAGTGTATTCAGTGCCATTATCACTTCTCAAGGTTTTGATGGTTTTCCTATTTGGTTTTCTACCTCTTGTTTGAACCTTTTGAACACGCTAGCCACCTCATTTTTTTGCCTTAGAAAGTAAACCCAGCCCATCCTAGACCAATCATCTATGAACAACACAAAGCATTTACTCCCATTAAGAGATGAGGCTTGCATGGGGCCACACATATCCTAGTGAACAAGTTGGAGTTTTTTAGAAGCTCTCCATGCTTGATTCATTGGAAAAGGATTCCTACTCATTTTGCCTAATTGACACACTTGACAGACACCTCTCGGTGGTTCAACAATGGGTAGATTCTAGACTAAATTTTTTGACTGAATTTCCCTTAGATTTCTATAATGTACATGGCATAATCTCTTGTGCCGTATTTTAGTTTCATCTTCTCTAACATTACATGCTTTGTGTGGAGTAATTCTCCACATAATTGGAAAGCTTTTCCCTACATTTTCACTCTCATAATCTCACTTCCCTCACTGTCCTGGATAATGCAAGATTTGTTTTGAAAGTGTAATGCATAACCTTTTTCCAACATTTGTCCCACACTCAAGAGACTTTGACTTATATTAGGTGCATAAAGTACATTTGAGATTAGTTTTGGACTTTTTGGAG
This sequence comes from Pistacia vera, assembly GCF_008641045.1. NCBI lineage: Eukaryota > Viridiplantae > Streptophyta > Magnoliopsida > Sapindales > Anacardiaceae > Pistacia > Pistacia vera. The sequence goes on from NW_022196538.1 coordinate 132,792, forward strand.
TCTGAATTGCAACATTTCCTTTCCCTCTTGCTTCCACAAATTCTCCATTTCCCACTTTAATCCTTGACCTATGTGAGTGACCTAGGTTCACAAAACTATTCAAATATGGTGTCATATGATGTGTACATCCACTGTCAATCAACCAAGTATCATCACCCGCTTGGATCAAGCTAGATGAGGCCACAAATAGCTACTCTGTCTCTTGCCCCGGTTGTTGTTTATCAGCTATTTCAGCTTGCTCTTGGGACTGCTCTCCCTTGTTTTTGCATACTCTTTTGTTGTGGCTAAATTGTTTGCAGGCCCTACATTATATTCTAGATCTGAACCAGCATTTATGCTCTACATGTCCCTCTCTTTTACAATGAGAACAAGCTGGAAAATTCTTCATTCCACTAGCTTTGTTCCATTGACTGTTGGACATTTCTTTTCCTTTCTTTTCTCCAGCAAACCTTCTACTGTTTCCTTACGCAGACTTCCCCTTGTGAGTTGCTAACATTGCCCCTTCATTCACATCTTCTAACCTTAGGAGTTTTCTCTACTCTTATGCCTGCAGAGCATGGACCAGCTTAGTCAATGTGATCTGAGTCAGGTCCTTTGAGTCCTCCAAGGACGAGATCTTTGCTTCAAACCTCTTCGGCAAGCTTACCATCACTGTCTCCACTATTTTACTGTCTAACATCTCCACTCCAAGTAGCCTGATTTTGTTGACTATATTTATCAGCCTATCTACATATTCCTTCACTTTCTCAGCCTCCTGCATTCTTAATGTTTCAAAGTCCTTTCTCAAATTCAGAACCTGCATGTTTCTTATAGTATCACTTCCTATGAACTCTTCCCTTAACTTATCCTATAATTCTTTGGCTGTTTCGCATGCCATGATCCTTGTAAAAACAAGGTTTGTGACAGTTGAGTGGATATGGGACAAGGCTCTTGGAGCCTTTGAAACTTCTTCTTCATGCATCCGGACTTGGTTGAGAGTGGGGTTTGGTCCCAACTGAGGGGGTTGTTTCTCTTCTTCTACATACTGGAAGAGTCCTTGGCCCCTCAAGTATGATTTCATTTTGAAAGACAATATATGGTAGTGTTCACCATTAAACACAAGAGGTAAAAGGGAAGCTGTCGGAGTGGCCATTTGTTCAAGAAAAATAGGTCTGATGCAGGATTGTTTTCAGAGAGACAGATGAGTTGATTAGGAGAAGAAAAAAGGGTTTAGTTTTTTAGCTAAAGTAGCTCAACTCTGATACCATGTTGATGTTACTGTTAGGAAACGATCATACATGGCAGCGGAAACAAAAAATTATTTAGACATTATAGATCGTTCCTTTGAACCAAGATCAGGGCACAAATTTACAATTTATACAACATATTAAAATCTGCCATAAAACAGCTTAAGGTTAAGAAACCATACCCATGTTTGGAGGCTCCTATAACTTGTCTCGGAATGGGTTTCGCTACCAACCCAAGTGTAGGATCGAACCAATTTAGTCCACACAAAGACAACCTCAAGGAACTAAAGAGGGATTTGCTAGATCCTCTTTAGCCTTTAAGAACCAAGAAGAAAATCAAAAGAAATGTTTGATTCAAGCAAGAGCAATCTGGCGTGGAAGAGGAGAAAAGGGGTTGGAATATTTTCAATGATTGAATGAGTTAAAAAATCAACATTTCTCACAAAGTGTGTACTTATATAGTGCACACTATACCCTATTCAATCATGGAATGGGCTTGGGCTCCAACCCAAACAGCCCTTGTATCCAAACATCCCCTTTAAGATATTTTAATTTTAATTTATCATTATCTCAATTAAATTCAATTAATATATATTTACAATATATATATTTACAATATATATATATTAACATTTAACAATAATGATAATTTATTTATATATATGCGAACACATATTTAAATGTAATCTCATTTTTTTAAATTTAATATCAAATTAAATAAAGGCTAAGGCCTCAACAAATTTAATTGCACTGTGAAATTATCAAAATACCTTTTTACATAAAAAGACGAAAACGCCCTTCTTCTAAACTAGTTCTTAAATTATCTTCTATGTGTATGACTCGTAGGCTCCTTATCATACCGGTAGTGTGTAGTATCGTGATTAACACCAATTAATCGTCTCACTACACACAGACCAAGATTAGCCTCTAGCAAGGCATCATGGCCACTCAATAGATTCAGATTCAGCGAAGTAGCTACCTGTCAACGATATGGTTACCATACAATTCAATCCTTTCATCATCCGTTATCTCGATAAGACCGAGGCATAGAAATAGTGTCAACCTTCGGTTACTCTCGATAATGTGTATTCAGTTACTGGACCAATGACCTGTATTATAAACTAGATAGAGCAACAACTCAATCCCATTGTGGCCACAGTTTAAGTGTCATTGCCATTTACTGAATTACACCGTGAGATAACTTCTCCCATACCCGGGAGTGATGAATTGATAAGAGCTTGAAAATACACATTTAGTTAGTGGCTTTTGGGGATTAATTGTGGGAAATTAGGCTTAATTTGGTGATGTTGCTTAATATTTTCATAATTGCCTTTTACAAGATCACAGGTGTTTTTGAGTGTTTTTCAGGTTATTAGTGCTTAAATGTTATACTCAGATGAAGAATCATTTTGGCAACGGAATGAGTGACGAGTGGAAACAAACGGATCAAAAATCGGAGTTGAATTGAAGAAGTTATGGAAGTTGAAGTAAAGAGAAGATTCTAGATTACGTTCCAGCTTGCGCATGCCTTGGTATTTTGAGAATATCTTGAGCTGTAAAACTTGGATTAATCTGATTCTTGGACCGTTGGAAAGCTGATTCAAAGGGCTATATTTTAAAATGTTTCCAAATTACATCGTTATCGAGTCCAAAAATCAACATCTCTGAAGAATAGTGGAATGATGTGGGAAGAAGGGTAGTAGCTACTATGCCGCAGCACACTTTTTCCAATAGCTACTGTGCCGCAAGACAATGTTGCGGCACATTCACGGAAGTCACTAACTTGTTATCCATTTTTAGCCAGGAGAATAGGGTTAAGGGTTCCAAATCAAATAGAATTAAGGAAAAACAAACCCTAACCCTTGTGGGATAGTCATGTAAGTCATGGCACAGTCATGTAAGTCACTAGTTGGTTGTCCGTTTTTAGCCAGGAGAATAGGGTTAAGGGTTCCAAATCAAATAGAATTAAGGAAAAACAAACCCTAACCCTTGTGGGATATAAATAGAAGTCTTTTAGCATTATGGAAGGGATTCTTGGGTGAGAAGAAAGGGAGAAAAATCTGGAGAGAAGAGAAGTAACAGAAATTCTGGAGCTTTGATTCACAATATAGAGAAGTTTTCCTTATTCTTGTAAAAACTACTTTCTTCTACTGAAATCATAATATAGATTAATAAAAAGACAACATATTTATCAAAACAGTTGGGCCCAAAAATTTTTTCTTTACTTAATATTTACATTCTTTACAAAACAAAACATCATGTGTACAAAGACTCTCAAAAACGAAAATAGTGGACAGTGTAGCTAAGTCTCCCCGCTTGCCGACATCCATCCGACTAGGTCCTCACCTTTTTCCTGTACAACAAAGAAAAACATCGGAGTGAGCCCAAAGATGCCCAGTAAGTAAAAATCTCTTACTCTATCATCCCCGTGCATTACTCATCAATTCTCTTCGTATTCTTATCAATTTTCTAATTCAAATTCTCATTTTTCTTTCTTCTCTTTTCTTTCTATTCATTCTCATTCCACTTTCTCATAGCGAAGACCGCTCTCTCTCATAGCGTTCACTGCATTCCGCCTCTCATGGCGGAGACCGCTCTTTCTCATAGCGGTTTACATGCATTCCGCTCTCATGGCGGAGACCGCTATTTCTCATAGCGTTTACTGAGGGTAACTCTACACTCACGATTTCCCCATCACTCAACCTATTTTTTTTCTTTTCTGTAGCACTTAATAACATTATCCTCTAGTGCTAGTTCTTTCTTTCTCTTTACTCTAAGAGAATTGATTCTTTTCTTTATCTCTATTCATAGAGTATTTCTTTCTCATTTCTCTATTTCTTTCTCATGTGATTCTCAATTAAACTATGCATATGGATGGCTCATGCCTAAATCTTTCTTATATGCTTCATGACATGCAAATATGCTATGTTGCTAAGTAATTGTTCTCTACTTCTACTCATGCTTCTTTTAGACATTCATCAAACAAAATGTGTGCATACATAAACTCTATTCTAACTTAATTATACTTCTTCTTAATCATCCAAAATAGGTTCAACTCCTTTAAAACTCATACAACCTGCAAGGAAAAATACACTTCAAATAATCCTCTCAAATCCTTCTAATTCTATCCACACTTCTTCCCAACTTTAACAACACAATCCACCCTTCTCATGGTGGAAATTCTTTCTTATAACACCTTGAATTCATCAACTCAATTAAACATAGAAATTCAAGCATCAAGCACATATCTAAAATCTCTACACATCATTCAATCAAGTAAATCACACTTAGGTGAATTTACTTACCTTGGACACAAGTAAACCCCTTAAACTCTCCACTCTTGATGGCTTGACACTTTCTCTTAACCTTCAATACAAAACTTAATAAGGATCCCACTCTTTCAACAAATAAAAATTTGCTTCTAGAGTAAGTTCTCACCTTTTAGTGCTTAGGTCAACTTGTAACAATTTCTAGTCAAAAGCTCTTCAGATCCTTGGAAACTTGAATGAAAAATTGAGAGAAATAGGGATGAAAGAGGCGGTGGTGAGAAAACAAATGAAAGGGTTTCTAAAGCTAACCCTTAATATCACATATTTTCTCCACTCTTTCCCAAATACCCTTACTCTTTCTTTGAAATTCCTATAAGACCTTTCATTCTTTGCAAACACAACCCCAATCAAACTATTCTCCATGCAATTTTCTTACATTTCACTCCCCACTTTTCCTGCTAAAAGGGGTAGAATGTCATTGAGTCTCAAAAGGAAGATTCTCAAAAACTCAAGGGGAACATTCAGCCGGGTCTTCCGCGGTGAAGCTATTTTCTTCACCCCGGCAAAAGCCCACAGAAGCTACACGTTGTTGTAGCACCTCCCCATCGCCACGGCGAGATTCTTCTTCGCCCCGGCGAAGACTGTAACCCTAAAATTTTGCCAAGTCTTACAATTTTTCAGGGAAATCATTCAACCAAACCAAGACACCTTTTCATCCAAGGGTAAACCAACAATAATAACAACATACGACTCAATGAGGGTAAATCAATAACATTCAAGCCATTCATCAAATCTTAACTACGTACCTCAAGTAGGGGTTACAATTCTCCCCTCCTTAAAAGATTTCGTCCCCGAAATTCAACAAAACAACTCCGGTAACGACTTTGCATGTCTTGCTCTGCCTCCCAAGTAGCTTCTTCAACCTTATGGTTTCTCCAAAGGACTTTCACTAAAGGAATACTCTTATTCCGAGCTCTTTAATCTTCCGTCCAAATCTGAACTGTACGCTCCTCATACACGAGATTCTCTTCCACAATTACATCCTCTGTATTCAATACATGGGGGATCACTTACATATTTTCGTACACTCGAGATATGAAAACATCATGCACCTTGTCCATGCTAGGTGTAGTGCCAATCTGTAGGCTACCTTCCCCACTCGTTGCAACACTTCAAATGGACCAACAAATCTCAGTGCTAGCTTTCCTTTTTTCCAAACCGCATCACCCGCTTAATGGGGGAACTTTCAAGAAGACTTTATCACCCACTTTGAATTCAACTTCCTTTCTCTTCAAATCGAGATAACTTTTCTGTCTATCTTGGGCTTGTTGCATTCTGCTTCTAATCAGCTTTACATCTTCATCAGTTTCTGAGTCATCTCTGGCCCAATAGCTAAATTCAACTCATCTTTCTCTCACCTATCTCATCCGAATGTAGTGGACCCTACATTGTCTACCATACAAGGCCTCATATGGTGCCATCTTATTGTCGATTGATAACTATTATTGTAAGCAAACTCCACTAGGGCAACATCTCATGGCAGATACTCTATAATCCATACAGCAACACTCGCAAACATATCCTCAAGCACTTGATTTATTCTCTCTGTTTGTCCATCAGTTTGAGGATGGTAAGCAGTGCTAAAAGCCAATCTAGTACCCAAGTTCCTCTATAAGCTCATCCAAAAGCAGAGAACATCTGAATCTTTGTTTGAGACTATCGTCTTGGGTACCCCATGAAGTTTCACTACTCTCTGATGTAAATCTGGGCTGCTGATCTAAAGTAGTGCTCTCTTTCACCAGAAGGAAATGGGCTGATTTTGTCAATCTATCCACAATCACCCAAATGGCATTAAACCTCTCTGAACTCTAGAGAGACCTATATAAAATCCATCGAGATACTCTCCCATTTCCACTCAGGAATCTAGTGTTTGAAGCAATCCTGATGGCCTTTGGTGTTCTGCTTTCACCTGTTGACAAACCAGGCTTTAGCTACAAACTTTGCAATATCGTTCTTCATACCTGGCCACCAATACCTTTCTTTAGATCTTGATACATCTTGGTTGCTCCTGGATGAGCAGTGTAGGGTGTGTCATGAGCCTCCATAAGAATTCTCTTTCTCAACTCCTTATCCTAAGAATACACAACCGATTCCTGAAACGGAGGACACCCTCAACCAGATGGAACTCTGGTCTCTCATTCTTATGCACTCTTTGCAAAACCTCTGACACCACTTGTCAACCGCTTGCTTTTCTCTAATTTCATCCAGTAAGTGGACTGAATTTCTAACCTGGCAATCCCTCCTGAATCACTTCAATCTGTTCTTTACACAACTCATCTATTAGCTCTCTCTGTCTAGTGAGTCGGGATAAATAGCTTTTCTACTCAACGCATCAGCTACGACATTAGCTTTCCCTGGCTGATATTTAATCTCACATTCATAGTCTTTAACTAGCTCTAACCACCTTCTCTGCCTCATATTCAGCTCCTTCTGAGTAAGAAATATTTCAAGCTCTTATGGTCGGTATAGAATATGACTCTTTGCACCATAAAGATAATGCCTCCAAATTTTCAAAGCAAAGACTACCACTGCCAACTCTAAATCATGCTTAAGGTATCTTGTCTCGTACTCTTTCAATTGACGAGAAGCATAGCTATCACCATACCTAGCTGCATCAATACAGCACCCAGTCCTTGAAGTGAGGCATCTGTAAAATATCATAATCTACCCCCTCCTGAAGCAACACTAACACAGAGCTGATGTCAGCTTTTTCTTTAACTCATGAAAACTCCTTTCACAAGCAGTTGACCATATAAAGAGAATTCTCTGCTTGGTAGAGCTGTCAATGGCTTAGCCAACTGGGCAAATCCTGCTACGAATCGCCGGTAGTAGCCTGCTAGTCCCAAGAAACTTCTCACTTCTTTTACCGATTTCAGCCTTTGCCAATCAAGATTGCCTCTACCTTACTAGGGTCCACTGAAATCCCTTCACTAGAAATATTGGCCTAGAAACAATACTTGATTTAACCAGAATTCACACTTGGAAAACTTAGCATACAACTTCTTTTCTCTCAATCGTTGTAGTACAAGTCTTAAATGCTCCTCATGCTCTTCTCTCGACTTAGAGTAAACCAGATATCATCGATGAAAACCACAATGAATTGATCCAAGCAATCATGAAAGACCCAGTTCATCAAGTCCATAAAACTGATGGGGCATTCGTCACCCCGAAGGGCATCACTACAAACTCAAATGCCCATACCTTGTACGAAAAGCAGTCTTAGCTTATCTTGCTCAACCACTCTCACTTGATGGTACCCTGACCTCAAACATTTTTTAGAACACTGCCGCTCCCTTTAATTGATCAATAAATCATCTATCTGAGGTAGTGGGTACTTATTCTTCACTTGTCACCTTATTTAGCTCTCTGTAGTCTATACACATCCGAACGATCCCTTTCTTCTCATAAAAGAATTGAGCTCCCCAGGGGAATGACTTGGTCGGATAAAACCTTTATCTAAAAGCTCTTGGAGTTGCTTCTTCAATTCTTGAAGCTCGGCTGGGGCCATTCGTAAGGGGCTCTCGTATTGGTGCTGTCCTGGGTGCTAGTTAACACTAAACTCAACCTCTCTCTCTGGAAGTAACCCGGTAACTCTTCGGGAAACACATCCAAAATTCTCGAACTATAGGTACCCTCTAAATTTCGGACTGAGGAACATCACCACTCTGCACTACATGTGCATATATCCTAAACACCCCTTTCTCAACATCTTTCTAGCTTTCAAGCTACTGATCACATATTTAATTGATGGCCCTCACCGAAGCTAAACTTATCTCCACTATCAAGATTAAACCTTGCTTTCTTCTTCCGACAGTCAATTTCTACTCCATACTTCCCTAGGAAATCCATCACCAAAATCAGGTCGAAATCAGCATATCAAACACTATTAGATCAACTAACAGCTCTCTCCATGAATCATTACAAACTCTCCTGGAAGCATCTCACGGGTTAGAACACTAACCCATCAGGTAACTCTATCCTAATGGGTTGATCTAGACGACAACTTCAGACCTAATCTTTCTATCATCCCATGAGACATAAGGAATGCGTGGCTCCAGAATCTATTAAAGCCTAAGAGGAACGCATGAAAGAATAACTGCCAGTTACAGTTGATGGACTGGCCTCTACCTCACCATGTGCCATGGTAAACCCCTGGCATTCGTGCCTCTAGGGGCCTGTGCTGCGGGTGGAGGAGGAGCTTTACAATCTCTCATTAGGTGCCCTGGCTGGCGACACCTATAGCAGATATTTGGACTGAACTCTTTTAGACACTCCCCAAATGATTCTTCCCACACTTGGGCACGGAGTGACTCCAGCCGTTCTAGGCCGTTTACCCTGCCAATCGCCCCTGTTCTTCTTTGGCTGGAACCTCTTCTTGTTCCTCGTCTCCTACCTCTTCCAATCTTAACTCTTTTCTTTCTGCGGAGTAGGGGGCGGTTCATTCTGTACTGTCATGGATGGCCTTTCTGAACTCATCTTGTTCACATAAATTTCTGCTCTCAAACCCGATCTAATGCTTCCATAAGTAGGTATGTGGGGCTTTGCTCTTATCATAACCATACGGGGGCTATTTCTAACCTCAACCCGAGGACAAATTTCTCTCTTCTCAACTCGGGAGTACTCACTATCCCAGGTGCAAACCTCGCAAGAGAGTTGAATCAGAATTGATACTCTTTTCACTGTACTCATCCCTTGCTTCAGGTTAATAAACTCTTGTATTTTCTCATGAACCCGGTCAAACCGTCCGATACTCGTCTCAAACACTCTTCTAAAATCTCCCCAGTCATGGTTGCCGTGTCATGAGTCTCTTCTCCATTAATTCCCACCAAATTCGGGCATCAACCCGAAATAAGAAACTGGCATAGCTGATCCTCTCTCTATCATTCATGGGAAACAGAGCTACTGTCCACTCAACAGACTTAAACCACTCTTCAGCTTCTAACGGTCCCTAGTACCCCTAAACTCTGGCGGCCGATGCTAACTTGCAAGCCCCTGAATCGGATCAACTCGATTCTATACTATCTGAGGTACCGCGCCCTTCTTCTCTTGCCTTACGGGCGTTACCTACTAGGGGTCTCATTTCTCTCTAGTACAACTCTCCCCTGACTCTCTGCTACACCTGCTGTACAATGTTGTTCGAATCATTGTCCCATCAAGGTAGGGGAGTTTGTTCCGCGGTTTAGAGGGTTCTCCCTCATTCATCACGACTTTAACCTTTTTTCTATTACTACGTCTCATCTACAAAAAACCATTCTCACATCAACTTCAATAACCCATTAATAAGAAAAGATTTAACTTACAGTGGTCAGATAGACACATCCGTAGCGACGAGAAGGACTCACTGTCCCATCCTAAAATTATTGCTCTGATACCAAAATGTAACACTACTTCCTTCTACCAAAATCATAATTAGATTAATAAAAAGACAACATATTTATCAAACATTGGGGCCCAAAAATTTTTTCTTTACTTAATATTTACATTCTTTACAAACAAAACATCATGTGTACAAAGACTCTCAAAAACGAAAATAGTGGACAGTGTAGCCAAGTCTCCCCGCTTGCCGACATCCATCCGACTAGGTCCTCACCTTTTTCCTGTACACAAAGAAAACAACGGAGTGAGCCAAAGATGCCCAGTAAGTAAAAATCTCTTACTCTATCATCCCCGTGCATTACTCATCAATTCTCTTCGTATTCTTATCAATTTTCTAATTCAAATTCTCATTTTCTTTCTTCTCTTTTCTTTCTATTCATTCTCATTCCGCTTTCTCATAGCGGAGACCGCTCTCTCTCTCATGCGTTTTACATGCATTCCACTCTTCATGGCGTAGCACCGGCTACTTTCTCATAGCGGTTTACATGAGGGTAACTCTACACTCACGAGTTCCCCATCACTCAACCTATTTTCTTTTCTTTTCTGTAGCCACTTAATAACATTTTATCCTCTAGTGCTAGTTCTTTCTTTCTCTTTACTCTAAGAGAATTGATTCTTTTCTTTATCTCTATTCATAGAGTATTTCTTTCTCATTTCTCATATTTCTTTCTTCCATGTGATTACTCAATTAAACATATGCATATGGATGGCTCATGCCTAAAATCTTTCTTATATGCATTCATGACATGCAAATATGCTATGTTGCATAAAGTAAGGTTCTCTACTTCTACTCATGCTTCTTTTAGACATTTCATCAACAAAATGTGTGCATACATAACTCTATTCTAACTTTAATTATACTTCTTTCTTAAATCATCCAAAATAGGAGTTCAACTCCTTTAAAACATCATACAACCTGCAAGGAAAATACACTTCAAATAATCCTCTCAAATCCTTCTAATTCTATCCACACTTCTTCCCAACTTTAACAACACAACTCCACCCTTCTCATGGTGGAAATTCTTTCTTATAACAACCTTGATTCATCAACTCAATTTAAACATAGAAATTCAAGCATCAAGCACATATCTAAAAATCTCTACACATCATTCATCAGTAAATCACAACTTAGGTGAATTTACTTACCTTGGACACAAGTAGAAACCACTTAAACTCTCCACTCTTGATGGCTTGACACTTTCTCTTAACCTTCAATACAAAACTTAATAAGGATCCCACTCTTTCAACAATAAAAATTTGCTTCTAGAGTAAGGTTCTCACCTTTTAGTGCTAGGATCAACTTGTAACAATTTCTAGTCAAAAGCTCTTCAAAGATCCTTGAAACTTGAATGAAAAATTGAGAGAAAATAGGGATGAAAGAGGCGTTGGTGAAGAAACAAATGAAAGGTTTCTAAAGCTACCCTTAATATCACATTTTTCTCCATTCTTTCCCAAAATACCCTTACTCTTTCTTTGAAATTCCATCTAAGTCCTTTCATTCTTTGCAAACACAACCCCAATCAAACTATTCTTCATGCAATTTTCTTACATTTCACTCCCCACTTTTTCCTGCTAAAAAGGGTAGAATGGTCCTTGAGTCTCAAAAGGAAAATTCTCAAAAACTCAAGGAGAACATTCAGTAGGGTCTTCGCCGCGGCGAAGCATTTTCTTCTTCGCCCCCGCGAAAGCCCACGAAGTTTACATGGGTTGTAGCACCTCCTCATCGCCGCGGCGAAGATTCTTCTTCGCCCCGGCGAAGACTGTAACCCTAAAATTTTCGCCAAGTCTTACAATTTTCGGGGAAATCACTCAACCCAAACAAGACACCCTTTTCATCCAAGGGTAAACCAAAAAATATAAACAACATACGGACTCAAGGGTAAATCATAACATTCAAGCCATTCATCAAATCTAACTACGTACCTCAAGTGGGCTGTTACAATTCTTTTCTTGTAAACTCATAGAATGTTTTAATAAGATGATTGTTTCTTTTATGTTTATTATGAACTAAATTTTTCTCTAGGGCTAAGATTGTAGCCCAATCTCTTAATTATTATTGATCTTTGATTGTATTTGTATTAAGAATTCTTCCTAAGTTTTACTATTATTCCTATTGCTTTTGATTCTTAAGGGCCCAAGAATTGAATGAACTAATAGACTAAGTTGAGATCGAGAGATGATACTTAGTTGGTCTACAGTAGTAAAACCATAGATTGAGTGAACGCTAGAGATAGGTTATCGTAACTTGTGAGTTTTTGGTAAACTCCATAGATCGTATTGATCCCCATTGCTTAAATCTGATTAGAGATAATTCGGTTTAGTAATTATGGTTAATTTGATAATTGTTGGAGAGAAATTATTGAAATTTAGGGAGTTTGACCTATAGGAAGAGCTTAATAAATTAGCATAGGAGATCATACATATGAACAAGAGTTGGTGTGCAGTATTGCCCTAGGTCTTCATCTTTCTTGTTTTTTTTGTTTTTACCCAAAGGTTTATTTTAATTGTTCTCTTTTCAGTTTTCTTTTTAAATTCAATTATTTATTTAATTTAGGCTTTCCTTGTTAAAATTTGGGTTGATCAAATAGTAATAGGATAGCTTAATTGGTAATTGATAATAGTAATTCCCTTGGGTTCGATGTCCGTATTTTATACATTTTATTACTTGCACGATTTCATACACTTTAGTTTTCTATAATAAGTTTTTGGCATCATTGCTGGGGAATTTGTTTTTTTTCAATATCATTACGAACAATTTAGTTTCTAGTTTGATTTGTTTTATCTTTATTTTGAAGTTAATTTTATTTATTTATTTTTATTATTAGTTTTGTTTCGCTTATTTTGTTGTGTGTTTTTTGTTTTAGATAGAGTTTACGTTCAAGAGGTGGTGGTAATCTTTATCCAATAGATTTTGAGACGAGAGAACCGCTAAACAATTGAGGAAAGAAAAGAGGCATGCTGAATCTAAAAAATCAATGGCTAACACAGGAATTGTCAATCCTAATATGGGAAATCAAGAGAATGAGAATGAGGATACCTTAGGAGGAAATGCAATGGGTGGAGAAGCAGTGGTTCAGAGAGCATTGAAGGACTACTCTAGTCCAACTATTAATGGGTGCTATTCTAGCATCAGGAGACCACCTGTTCAAGCGAATAATTTTGAGATTAAGCCAGCAATTATTAGAATGATTCAATAGTCGGTCCAATTCCCTGGGTTACCTTCTAATGATCCCAACCTGCATATCACAAATTTTCTAGAGTTATGCGACACATTCAGGCATAATGGAGTATCCGATGACGGAATTAGGCTAAGGCTTTTCCCATTCTCTCTTCGGGATAAAGTCAAGGCTTGGTTGATTTCTCTACCATTTGGGAGCATCACAACCTGGAACAAGTTAGCTCAAGCATTCCTCACTAAATATTTTCCACCTGCCAAGTCTGCCAAGCTGAGGAGTGAGATTACGAACTTTTACCAACAAGATTCAGAGTCATTGTATGAAGCATGGGAAAGGTATAAGGATCTCTTACGGAGGTTCCCTTACTATGGTTTACCACTCTGGTCGCAAGTGCAAACGTTCTACCAAGGGTTGCTACCAACTATTCAAGCTATGATTGATGCTGCAAGTGGGGGAGCCTTGAACAATAAAACACCAGAGGATGCATACAATCTGATTGAGGTGATGGCGAACAATAACTATATGAGGACTTCAGAGAGAAATTCAACGAGGAAAGCAGCGGGAGTGCATGAAGTTGATGGTTACATCGCATTGGCTGCTCAACTCTTCGCCATTCAAAAGCAATTGGGAGTTGCTCTAAAGGTAAATGCTATTGAATCTTCTTCTCTAATATGTGACCTTTGTGCATGAAATCATTCATTGAAGGATTGCCAAGAAGGGAACCCGTTTGCTAAGCCTGAACAAGCCAATTACGTCAATAATTTCCAAATGGGTCAAGGGAATTCATATTCTAATACATATAATCCAGCATGGAGGAAACACCTGAACTTTTCATGGAGCAACAACAATGAGCAAAAACAAGCTCCTGTTTTTCAACCTCAAGAGCCAAAATTTAATTTAGAGAATGTGTTGACCAAGTTCATTGAAAAGACAAGCAAGATGTTTGAGAAGACTGAACGTTCTGGTTCAAAATCAATCAGCCTCTATTAGGAACCTTGAGACTCAAATTGGGCAAATCCATAATATTTTAGCAGGAAGAGTTCAAGGGACATTGCCAAGCGATACAAAGAAGAATTCGAAGGAGAGAGTTAATGTTGTCATACTGAGAAGTGGTAAGGAGTTGAAGGAGATAAGGAAGGAAGAAGAAACAAAGGAAAAACTTGAAGAAGAAAAGGAGGGAACAAGAGAAAAAAATGTCAAAAATGCCCAAGCTTCGAAAAACAATGACTTGACACTCCCGTATCCTCATAGAGTGCAAAAACAGAGATTGGATAAGCAATTCGGTAAGGTTATGGACATGTTTAGAACTTTACATATTAACATTCTTTTTGTAGACATGTTGGAGCAAATGCCGAAGTACGCGAAGTTTCTGAAGGAGATTATCACCAAAAAGAGGAGATTTGAAGAACATGAGACGGTGATGCTTACGGAAGAGTGTNATTTCACTCCCCACTTTTCCTGCTAAAAAGGGGTAGAATGGTCATTGAGTCTCAAAAGGAAGAATTCTCAAAAACTCAAGGAGAACATTCAGTAGGGTCTTCGCCGCGGCGAAGCTATTTTCTTCGCCCCCGCGAAAGCCCACAGAAGTTACATGGGTTGTAGCACCTCCTCATCGCCGCGGCGAAGATTCTTCTTCGCCCCGGCGAAGACTGTAACCCTAAAATTTCGCCAAGTCTTACAAATTTTCGGGGAAATCACTCAACCAAACCAAGACACCTTTTCATCCAAGGGTAAACCAAAAAATAATAACAACATACGGACTCAATGAGGGTAAATCAATAAACATTCAAGCCATTCATCAAATCTTAACTACGTACCTCAAGTGGGCTGTTACAATTCTTTTCTTGTAAACTCATGATGAATGTTTTAATAAAGATGATTGTTTCTTTTATGTTTATTATGAACTAAATTTATTCTCTAGGGCTAAGATGTAGCCCAATCTCTTAATTATGTATTGATCTTTGATTGTTAATTTGTATTAAGAATTCTTCCTAAGTTTTACTATTATTCCTATTGCTTTTGATTCTTAAGGGCCCAAGAATTGAATGAACTAATAGACTAAGTTGAGATCGAGAGATGATACTTAGTTGGTCTACAGTAGTAAAACCATAGATTGAGTGAACGCTAGAGATAGGTTATCGTAACTTGTGAGGTTTTGGTAAACTCCATAGATCGTATTGATCCCCAATTGCTTAAATCTGATTAGAGATAATTCGGGTTAGTAATTATGGGTTAATTTGATAATTGTTGGAGAGAAAGTTATTGGAAATTTAGGGAGTTTGACCTATAGGAAGAGCTTAATAAAATTAGCATAGGAGATCAATACATATGAACAAGAGTTGGTGTGCAGTATATGCCCTAGGTCTAGTCATCTTGTTTTTACCCAAAGGTTTATTTTAATTGTTCTCTTTTCAGTTTTCTTTTTAAATTCAATTATTTATTTAATTTAGGCTTTCCTTGTTAAAATTTGGGTTGATCAAATAGTAATAGGATAGCTTAATTGGTAATTGATAATAGTAATTCCCTTGGGTTCGATGTCCGTATTTTATACATTTTATTACTTGCACGATTTCATACACTTTAGTTTTCTATAATAAGTTTTTGGCATCATTGCTGGGGAATTTGTTTTTTTTCAATATCATTACGAACAATTTAGTTTCTAGTTTGATTTGTTTTATCTTTATTTTGAAGTTAATTTTATTTATTTATTTTTATTATTAGTTTTGTTTCGCTTATTTTGTTGTGTGTTTTTTGTTTTAGATAGAGTTTACGTTCAAGAGGTGGTGGTAATCTTTATCCAATAGATTTTGAGACGAGAGAACCGCTAAACAATTGAGGAAAGAAAAGAGGCATGCTGAATCTAAAAAATCAATGGCTAACACAGGAATTGTCAATCCTAATATGGGAAATCAAGAGAATGAGAATGAGGATACCTTAGGAGGAAATGCAATGGGTGGAGAAGCAGTGGTTCAGAGAGCATTGAAGGACTACTCTAGTCCTACTATTAATGGGTGCTATTCTAGCATTAGGAGCCTCCGTTCAAGTGAATAATTTTGAGATTAAGCCAGCAATTATTAGAATGATTCAATAGTCGGTCCAATTCCCTGGGTTACCTTCTAATGATCCCAACCTGCATATCACAAATTTTCTAGAGTTATGCGACACATTCAGGCATAATGGAGTATCCGATGACGGAATTAGGCTAAGGCTTTTCCCATTCTCTCTTCGGGATAAAGTCAAGGCTTGGTTGATTTCTCTACCATTTGGGAGCATCACAACCTGGAACAAGTTAGCTCAAGCATTCCTCACTAGTTATTCTAAAAATTTAACTTTTTCTATTTTAAATTTTTTTATATGTAAAATAATAGAAACTCCCCCATTATTTACATTTCAAAAATATTTCATTATAGTCCAGGTTTCAAAATAGGTTCTAAACAGGTTCTAAAAACAGGTTCCAAAATAGGTTCTAAACAGGTTCCAAAATAGGTTCCAAAGCAGGTTCCAAACAGATTCCAAAACAGGTTCCAAACAGGTTCCAAACCGGGTACCCCCTACAGGTTCCAAACAGGGTACCTTTTTTACAGGTTCCGATTCTGGTTCCTCCACATGCAAGAACCGAAACCGGAACCGCACAATAGCAGTTCCAAAAAATTGGAACCGGAACCTACCCGCACAGTGCCGGTTCCGGGTAGGTTCTGGTTTTGGTTCCGGTTCTACCCGCTACCCGTGCTCACCCAATTATAGTTTATACATTATATTAGAATCTACAGAAAAATCAGTTTCGAGTTTAAGAAATCATACGCACGTTTAGAGGCTCCACCAACTTGTCTTTGAACGGATTTCACTACCTACCCAAGAGTAGAATCGAACCAATGAAGTCCACACGAAGATAACCCCAAGGGACAAAAGAGTGATTTGTTAGATCCTCTTTAGCCTTAAGAACCAAGAAGAAATCAAAAGAGATTTGATTCAAGCAAAAAGGCAATTTAGCGTGGGAGAGAAGAGAAAGGGGCAAGAATTTTTATTTCATTGATTGAATGAATTGAATTTTTCAATTCACAAAGTGTTGCACTTATATAGTGCACACTTTGCCCTATTCCATCATGGAATAGGCTTGGGCTCCAACCCAAACACCCCATGTATCCAAACAGCCCAATTTAGATATTTTAATTTTAATTATCATTATCAAAATTCAATTCAATTCAATTAATATATATTTATTAACATTTAACAATAATGATAATTTATTTAAATATATACGAACACATATTTAAATGTAATCTCACTTATTTAATTTTAACATCAAATTAAATAAGGGCTACGACCTCAGCAAATTTAATTGCACAGTGAGATTACCAAAATACCCTTTTGCCTAAAAAAGATGAAAACTCCCTTCTTATAAACTAGTTCTTAAATTATCTTCTATGTGTGTGACCCATAGGCTCCTTATCATACCGGTAGTGTATAGTATCGCAATTAACACCAATTAATCGTCCCACTACACACATACCAAGATTGGCCCCTAGCAAGGCATCATGACCACCCGATAGATTCGGATTCAACGAAGCCGCTACCTGTCAATGATATGGTTACCATACAATTCAATCCTTTCATCATCCGTTATCTCAACGAGATCGAGGCATAGAAATAGTGTCAACCTCAGTTACTCTCAATATGTATGTATTCAGTTACTGGACCAATGACCGGAATAATAATCTGGATAGAGCAACAACTCAATTCCACTGTAGCCACAGTTTTGGTCTCATTGCCATTTACTTAATTGCGCAATGAGATAACTTCCCCATACCCGGGAGTGATGAATCCTCTGTTGATCCACCATAGTCTTGATACACTCCTTGATGTAGCCAATCACTACCATATTAATAGCTCTGAATAGAACTGCTTTGGGCTAGTGTCAAACTACACCAATCGGTGCACAAGGCACTCCGGTGATCTCAAGTCTAAGGATCACATGCACCACCATTCGTTAGAGGATTTGTTCCATAAACACTGGGGTTACCATCCATATGGAATCCTCTGGTGGGTCAGTCCAGTGAACTTGCCTACAGCAAGCACCCATGTGTTGCACCAGGTTGTCACGGAAAACCTTGACAAGTGAGATCAGTCACTGCCTTTCGACAGGGTCGTTCAACACTATGATAGCCTTACCGTATTATCTGTGCCCTTACTTTAGAATAATACTAGGGCTACGGATGTTTCTAAAATGGCCACCATTTGTGCTCATAAGGTTCTCACTATCAAGATTTGAAGCACTTGACACCCTCGTCAAAGTTCTACCTTTCTAAAAACATATATCAATACATACAATGATGATTTCCGCGATATAGAATAAAATACCTTTTTTATTGATCAATGAACGTTATTACAAAGAGTCAATTCTACAATAATTGATTGGCTCTAGGGTACCCATTTTAACAGTATCAACACACACAATTATGATTTGCATGATATAGAAGAAAATTTCCTTTTATTGATTAATAAACATTATCACAAAGAGTCAGTTTTATAATAATTGATTGGCTCTAAGGCACCTACTCTAACAAAAGCCATGAATTGAAGAGGGTTTTTTTGTTGGTGTTGTTAAGGTTTCTTTTAGGTAAGGACAATGAAAAATGTAGTTGCAAATGCGTTTATGAGACGAATGTTTTGATAAATTTCACAAATAACCCTAAAGTTTCGTGGTGGACGCTATAGGTGAGTGGACAACAACGAAGATGGAAGGGCGTGGTTGTGATGCGAGATGTTGCAGATGAGTGGACGGCGACATAGATGGAAGAGTGCGACTGTGATGCGGGACATTGCAGATGAGTGGATGGCGGCAAAGATGGAAGAGTGCGGCTGTCGTGTGGCTGAGATTGGAGAATAGGGTGGCTAGGGTTTTAAAAATTGAAATTGAATTGGGATGACTTTTACGGTTTGTATTTAGGCCAAAAGGATTTTGGGAGAGAGATTTGATTTAGATAACCCAAAATTTGAAATTTAGAGTTAGAAATTTTTTCTTTTTTTAATTTTTTGAGAAGTGATGTGGCATTTAGGTGATCAGTTGTCGCATCATGTAGAGAAAAGAAAAAAAATTAAAAAAAAATTAACAATTTCAATATCAATTTGATGGTTCAATATCTTAGCCAAGTTTAATAACATATCCTTCTATAACTAAAAGTTTTCATTTTTTATTAATAAGAAAAACAGTGAATTTTAAAAAATCTGCCTTTGATTGGAATGCTTTTAAAATGTAATATTTTAATAGAATTGAAAAATTAGTATAAAATAAGATGTCGACTCTTTATAGGATACTCGTTTGAACAAGAGCTCTCAAACACATTGTAAACTAAATTCGTGCTAACAAATAACCAACTCGCAATGTTTATCATAATTTTTTNCCGGCTGGGGAGGGGTTTTACAGTGCACCGTAAGTTTCTTTGTTTTGACAGAATTAAAAGGCAACAATGGAATGAAACGAGTTGCTGATCGAATTGTCACGCGTATTCGCACTTCACTATTGCAAAAGGGGGTAACTTTTCTTGTTCTCTATTTCCTTTTGTTTACATTTGTACATTGGGGACAATGTTGATTTTAAGGTTGGGGGTAGGAATTCGCACCTTTGTGCAAATTATAGACATATGGATTTAGGGAGCAGATTTTTTTTCTTTTATAGTTTTTGTTTTGTTTTATTGTGTGAGTTTTTTCTTCTCTTGGATTAATTTATATGTCTATGATAGGAATATGATTGCAATAACATGTAACAAGTAGAGGACAGTTATTTTTGCCTTTAATTACGGATTATTGTGAATATTAATGACATTTAGTTTGAGACCCTAGCGGTTTGTGGATTGAAAGTGGTTAAGTTTACTTACTTAGAGACGTTTTATGTGTGAATATGTCATGGACATTTTTACGATCTCAACAAACTCTAGAACTTATTTGACAACCACTCAAGGCGAAATCCTAGAGTTTACATCACTTAGGAATTGATTTAGGCTGTTTTTGGACCGATTGAGCCTTTCAAGCTGACCCTTTTTATCATTATCACTAGTTAACCCTTTGAGCCTTTTTAAACACAATTCAGCCTTATTTTTCTTTCTTTGAACTTAATTTTTACCTTACCCTAATTATGAGCCTAAAACACAATCCTTCCCGTTTTATCTTTAAAAGACTTAATTGTAATTCAAGCTTATTACGAGTGTTAGTGAGGAAGTGTAGTTTTGCCACAACCCAGGTTTATGCGAAGAAATTGGTTAGGGGTTGTGGAATCTTTGTAAAATCAGTGGGACTATGTGTGTATTTTCTACTTTCTTTGTTTAAAAAAAAAGGAAAAAAAAGGGGGAAAAAAACTGAAAAACAAATAAAAAGAGAAAGAAAAGAAAAGTGGGCATTGAAAAGCATTGTGAAGATTTGAAATTATGCAAAAGGGTTTATATTACTGTTGAAAAGAAAGAGCTAAAGGTTGGGAAGCTACTGAGTGAAAAAGGGAAGTGTTTTTGTTCGACAGTAATGAGAATGAATGAAGATTAAGCCTCTCAATTTGATTTTTGTTGAATTCCCTTTCCGTTCTTTTGTGAACCCATACCCTGGCCTAAAGTTACAACCTTTACCAAGACCTATTGATCCAAGGTAGTGTGAATTTCTACATTAGTGGAGAGTGGTTTGAAAAGTGAGCTTATGGAGTTTGATTCCATGATTCACCTATAAGTCATAACCCGAATATTGAGATCAAAATTTTGTTCATGAATGTTGTGCATAAAACCATCTAGGTTTGTAGACTAATGGTTTGTGGTTGTATGGATGTTCTAGGGTTGATAACGAAAATGGAATTGATGTTTATTATCTGTGAGTTTAGGTGATTTTTAATTATTCTATTTGTTTTATGTGTATGCTATTTTTGAGACACCTTTATGAATTGATCCAAGAATTTTTGTTAGTTTTTGTTCTTGTTTGTATTTTTG
Organism: Pistacia vera; assembly: GCF_008641045.1. NCBI lineage: Eukaryota > Viridiplantae > Streptophyta > Magnoliopsida > Sapindales > Anacardiaceae > Pistacia > Pistacia vera. Next base: position 153,863 of record NW_022196538.1, read on the forward strand.
GAGTTTTGTAATAACTCCTTTTTACTCATATACTCATAAAATATACACAATGAAAATACAAGTAAGATAACATAAATAGTTGGGCCCAAAATTTTCTTTTATTAAATATATACATTCTTTATACAAAGTGAAGTATCTAAGACAAAAGTCATCAAAATGTGGTGGACAGTTTAGCTATTTCTCCTCGCTTGCCGACGTCCATCTGACTGTGTCCTCATCTAGATCCTGCAAAACATAGAAAATAACAGGGTGAGCACAAAAAGGCTCAGTAAGTAAATCCTCTACTCATCTATCCCCGTAACTCTTTCTCTTAATTCTTTCCTTACACTCTTCTCTTCTCATTCATTTTCTCTTTCTCATAGTTCTTTTCTATTAATGGTCTGATATGTGTCACGGCCTCATCTTACCGGAGGCACGGCTGGGTACTCATCCCACTCTTCGTGACTCTATTCATTCTCTCTCTTGGTTCTTTCTCATGTTTTCTCATTCTTTCTCACGTGAATGTCACGACCTCATCTTACTGGAGGCACGGCCGGGTGGAGTTCACAAAGCACCAACCCGCTCTTCGTGATTTCTACTCATTCTCTACCGATCGGATTTGGTTATGTACGGATTTGAAACCCTTGGTCACGTGAGTGTATATTCTCTCTCTCGAGTGTCACGGCCTCATCTTACCGGAGGCACGACTGGGAGATCACAAAGCACCCACTACTCGTGACGATTCTACTCATCACTCACGGGTTTCCCATCGCACAACCTACTCTATTCTCTTGTTTAGCACTACTCTCTCTTTTATTCTCTAGTGCTAAATCTCTCTTTCTCTTCACTCTTAGAGTTTTTCTCATTCTCTTTACTATCAGAGTGTTCTCATTCTTTTTACTCTTAAAGTAACTTATTCTCAAAATTCTCTACTCTTTCTCAAGCTACTTTTCAATGCACAATTAATGCATATGGATGGTTCATACTCATTAATGCACTCATGAAATGCCAATATGTAATGTTGCAAGAATTAAGGTTGACTACTCATGCTTATACTTCTCTTAGGCATTTCATCAAACAACTCATATGCATACACAAACTCTACTTTATCTATAACTCTACTCCTCTTTTTCACCATCCAAAAATGGGAGGAAACTCCCTCACATAGCTATAATTCCTATCATAAAAGAACACTCCCAAAGAAATTACTCAATCTCCTCCAACTTCATCTCGAACTACATCATCATGCAATCTCAACACTTCTCATAATTCAATTATATTCAATAACAACATAGATAAATACTCATAACATCTCAGTCTCTCAACAAGCATAATATATACATGCATAAAGAAATCTCTACTCAAAAGATTTCTTGAATCCCAACTTGGTTGGATTTACTTACCTTGTGAATGAATGACTCCACTAGCACTTCTCTTTCCTTTGGTAGATGGTCCTTTCTCTACAACTTTAAACAACATACTATAAGGCTTCAACACATCTATGGATAAATTTCACCTCTAAAGCAAGAGTCCTTACCTTAGGATGCTGTAGATTAATTCTCTACCAAGATCCAACTAAAAGCCCTAAAGAAAAATTCTTTGAAGATTAAAGGAAAAGTTGAGAGGAAATGGTGAAAGGGTATGGCGGTGGAAGAAGAATGAATGAACGGTTTACTAAGCTTAACCCCTTTTTAGCTCAAAATATCTACATGCATTCCCATTTTGCCCTTGCCCTTTCTTGGAAATTCTATCCTTATCCTTTGATTCATTACAATCACACCCCTACACTGACATATTTTCCATGAAATTTCCTTACATTTCACTCCCCACTTTTTTCTGCTAATTAGGGGTAGAATGGTCATTTTTCCCTTAGGGAAAAATATCTAGAAACTTCAACAAAAATCTCAGCCGGCTCTTCGCCGTGGCGAAGCAAGTTTCTTCACCCCGGCGAAGAAATCCAGGGCATACATCGCTGCGGCGAAGACTCTTCTTCGCCCCGGCGAAGACCATAACCTCAAAATTCGCCAAGTCTCAACCAATTTTAGGGCAAACACTTAACCAAACCAACACATCACTTCAACCAAGGGCCAACCAAACAATATTAACACTATAACAACTCAAATAAGGGCAAAAACAAAGAACATTCAAGCAATACACCATAAATTATCTACGTACCTCAAATGGGGCGTTACAAGTTTAGGTTAAGTTTAGTATGGATGTTTGTGGGTATCATCGCTGGAAACCCTCACGAGACTACAACTCGTCCAACTAGGGCCACCTACGGGTTTAAAGGCTTGTTGCATACGCTAAATGCAATCGTGTCAATCTACGAAAGTGGTTTAGGATAGTTTAGATATAGGTTTTAATTGGTTGTTTTATTTTCAAGCTTAGAGACTTATTTTATTGCTTAGTTTGCTAGGGACTAGCAAGAAGCTAGTTGGGGGTTGTGATAAGAGCTTGAAAATACACATTTAGTTAGTGGTTTTTGGGGGATTAATTGTGGGAAATTAGGCTTAATTTGGTAAAGTTGCTTAATAATTTCATAATTGCCTTTTACGGGATCACAGGCATTTTTGAGTGTTTTTCAGGTCACTAGTGCTTAAATATTATGCTCGGATGAAGAATCATGTTGGAAACGGAATAAGTGACGAGTGGAAACAAACGGATCAAGAATCGGAGTTGAATTGAAGAAGTTATGGAAGTTGAAGTAAAGAGAAGATTCTAGATTACGTTCCAGCTTGCGCATGCCTCGGTGTTTTGAGACTATCTTGAGCTGTAGAACTCGGATTAAGACAATTATTAGACCGTTGGAAAGATAATTCAAAGGGCTACATTTAATATGTTTACAACTTTTCCAAATTCCATAGTTATAGGGTTAAAAAATCAACATATTTTAAGAATAGTGGAATGATGCGAGAAAAGGGCAGCAGCTACTGTGCCGCGGCACACTTTTTCCAGTAGCTACTGTGCTGCAGCACAGTGCTGTGGCACAGTCACGGAAGTCACTAGTTTGTTGTCCATTTTTAGCCAGGAGAATAGGGTTAAGGGTTCCAAATCAAATAGAATTAAGGAAAAACAAACCCTAACCCTTGTGGGATATAAATAGAAGTCTTTTAGTATTATTTAGGGGATCTTTTGGTGAGAAGAAGGGGAGAAAAATCTAGAGAGAAGAGAAGTAACAGAAATTTTGGAGCTTTGATTCACAATATAGAGAAGTTTTCCTTATTCTTTTCTTGTAAACTCATGATGAATGTTTCAATAAATATGATTGTTTCTTTCATGTTTATTATTAACTAATTCTCTTTTCTAGGGCTAAGATGTAGCCCAATTTATGAATATGTATTGACTTAAATTGTTGTTAATTCCTATTGAGCTTTTAATTCTAAGTTTTATTATTGTGCATAATGCTTTCAATTCTTAAGGATCTGAGAATTGAATGATATCATGGGTTGTGTTGAGATCGAGAGATGAAACCTGATTTGTCTAAGGTAATAAAACCATAGATTGAGCGAACACTAGAGATAGGTTACCGCGATCTGTGAGGGTCTGGTAAATTCTATAGAACTTAATGGTCTCTTAACTCCTAAATCTAGCTTAAAGATATTTTGGGTTGTTGCTTAAGGGTTAATTTGCTAATTATTCGAGAGAAAGTTAGTGGAATTTTAGGGAATTTGGCTTTTAGAATATGCTTAATTAGGTTAGCAATAATTGTCAATGCATAGGATTAAATTGGTGTGAAATATGTGCCCTAGGTTTAGTTATATTGATCTTGACTTCAAATTGTTAACAAATTCTACATTTGTTTAGTTTCTAGTTTATTACTTTTTCATTAAAGTCATTCTTAAAATTCTGTTTTATTAAATAGCAATAGAATAGACTAGTTTGGTACTTGGTAGGTAGTTCCCTTGGGATTCGACACTCATTTACTCGAGCTTTATTACTTGCACGATTTCGTATACTTGCGAAAAGCCTGTCATGCGACGACCTCCTCGGAAGCCTCAAGGACTATGCCCCCGAGAACTGTTGAACCCGCCAGAGAATTGAACATGTGATTAATGGTATGACTGCTCGAAGAAGACATGACGATAGCTCTCCACCAGGAACTTGAAACAAAATCGAACATGTGTTAGAGCTCGAAAATTTAGCGACCTATCTACACTTTGCTTTCAGTTCAAGCACCTAGGGTAGCATCAAACAACAGACACACACAACCTACCAGGATTCTGGCGGTCACTGCTACAAACCGTCCTTAAACCCAAGACCACCAGAGACACACTTAAAAACCCTAGCAAAACCCTAAAAATCCCAATGTGGCCACGACAATGGCCACCCTCCACCATAAAAAGTTGTAAAAACAAGTAAAGGAAGGAAAAGAAATCTTACTGATGAGAATGCAAAATGTCATATTTACCCCCCTTAATGTCTAGTCTTTTATACTTATTTGCTGCCTAAATATACTCATTATTATTCTATTTTGATTTAGGTTGCAAATGGAGGCGTTAATTGCAAAACGGAATTAATTAAGTGAATTCGGATAGTTTCAACATCATTTCGTAATCTGGGCATAACTCTCTCATCCAAGCTCCGATTGAGATGATTCAAAATGATGTGGAACGCTAAGAAAGAGATATACAACTTTCATGTTTTGAGTTTGGAGAGATACTTGCTGAATCAAGGTTTTAATCGAGCTTGAAATTGACGCATCTGCACTAGACGTTCTGGAACATTCTGCCTTGTCATGCAATTCAAATAGGCAGATTTTTATTGGAAGATTTGAAGACCTATTGCATGAAAATTACAGCTGGACACACCATTTTCCTATTTTGTTTTAAGACTTTATTTTATTTTCAATTACTCAGATTAGGATGATAAAGGTTATTTTGGGATTTTAGAATATTTTTAGGAGATTTAGATTTAGTAGAATTCAAATTCGAATTGGATATTTGGAGAGAGAGATCAGATTAGGGAGTACAACACATATCACACACGCCTCTCTCTTCTCTCTCTGGTGGATTTTCGTTTTTCCTTGGAATTTTCGTGATGGCCATGAGTGGCTAATTTTTATAACTTGGTCGAAGGAAATGGAGGCCTCGGAATCAATAAACTGTGAGATCTAATCTATTTTTTTTGTGTTCAATTTTTGTGCTTGAGTATTGGATGTTCTTCTATGCCTAATTTTATGATTGTTGCATTTAATTACTAGGAGGCCTACTAGTTTATTAATTGTTGCAATCTACTGCTAAGTTAGATATCAAATCCGTAATTGTTTGATTCCTCTAACTTGTGAAGCAATTAGGGTTAATAATTTGCTGCGTCAGGAATTAGTAATCTTAAGAAGAACACTCGACTAAATTAAATACAACCGCTTGAGTTTGTGTTGTTTAGCTTCATCGATTTCTCTAATTCTTAAGGTTGCCACTAGATTAAATCTTTAGCGCTTGTCTAGGGTTGTTTAGTGGTAAGATTAATTAAGATCGCTTGTTTCCTAATTAATTACAATTAAGGAGAGATAGGAAAATAGTTCCAACGGTGAATATTCAAAGTAAAAATTTATTTACTTTTGCATCAATGATTAGTTGTAAGATTCCGACGGTGGATGTTGACGGAGACCAAGTTTCGTTATTTTGATTAATTTAAATTTGAATTGTTTTTCCTGACATTATTTCTGTTTTACTCAAAACCCCCCAGCCTTATTCACGTAACATTAAACTCGGCTAGACACTCTTCGTGGGAACGATCCATACTCACACTACTACGTGTATTTTTTAGGGATTTAATTCTGGGTGCCTACGACAGCACACCACTTACCGAACTAAAAGATGAGATGAACTCACCGGAAAAGCACCGAGAAGATGAAGGAGCAGCGACAGAATAAGCAAAAAAGCTTGGGAACTTTTGCAAAGTGTGAAGGCTTTCTGATGAGTTCGCCTGCTTTTATAGTGGTTTGCATGGGAGACGAAAAGGCGGGGTTCAATCGTACCCGTCAGTCTATAGTGAATCTCGGCCCTCCATTCGTCGAGCAATCTTGGCTCTTGGACGTGGCCACGTGTCAATCATCCACGATGGGCGATCAACTGTCAAACTGCCACAATTATAACCCTAGCCGCACGTCCGCCTCTACTTCACGTGTGGATAGTTATAGTCGCCCACATGTGACAAAAAGTAATTGCCAAAGGCTGCTGCATTTAATGCGACATGACCGCGTGGAATTTACACAAATACCCTTTTGTTTCAAATTCCAAGTTTGTCAAGAATATCACGGGCAAAGAAAAGCCAAGTGTTGAGAAGGTCGACCGAAAATAAGTCCGACTCATGAAGCTCGACCAAATCTATATTCAGCGCACAACCGATGAAATCCGAGCTTGATGTCAAATCGAGCAATAGTCTTTGAAGCTCGAAACGAGCACCGAACACTAGAGGGCAGATGTTATGTGTGATTTTTCCGTCAAGCTCTGAGAATTGTGAGGTTGTAGCTCGATCCAGAATCTGCTCAATTCAAGTGATTGTCCAACTCAACATAAGCTCGTCGAATTGTAGCTCGTCCTAGCACAAGCTAGTCGTGACCAATCCTTACAGTTGTTCACCAATTCACAAATAACTTCAGATCACGGGTATCTCAAAAAGGATCAGATCGATAGCAATCTTTGCGCAATCACAATGTTCAATTGCGAGAATATTGGAGTTGCATTTCAAACTTAATTGTAATCCTTGTATTTTCGCTCTTTCCTTTGTATAAAAACTGTATATAAACCCCCTCCAACGATGAGAAAGGGGTTAGCACATTATTCTAGGATTGTTATTATAAGCTCGCATAGCAAAGACAAGAATAGTGGACGTAGGCTTAAGAGTATAACTCGCCGAACCACTTTAAAAACTTTCTTGTCATTTACTTTACTACATTTTCTGTTTACATATTGCTGGTTACCCGTAATCACGTACACATCAATTATGATCTCGTCAAGGTCGATCGAATCACTCTAATTGGTGTATTTTTGCATCAATAACAGAGAATAAGGAAAACTTAATTTCCATAATAGAAATTCTCTTCATTAACTTCAAGTTGATCCCCTGATTTACAAAACTCTTGACTATTACAATAGCAATTCAAAGATTCTTAGAATACGTGACCCTTTGACTAGAAACTAATAAAACTCATAAGAATCATAGAGAAACTCAAAAAGACATTGAAAATAACTGGAATGCTTCAAAAGCCAAAGAGCCTTCTTTTGTCAGGAATATGGACAAGTTATAAAGAATGGCTTGTAACTTTCTCTAAAGAACTCCAACGTCAACTTCGTAAAATGCATTAGAAAGCTGACTAGGAGAACTTTCCAATGATGTATAGCTTGCACATTAATTCGTTCTACATCGATACCAGTTTCATTCTAAATTTGCCCTTGATTCTGATTAAACAAGATCTAAAGCTCATTCGAAATAACATTTGTATCCATGCATTGGTACACTCATGTATCACATATTCATATCATATTCATTTATTGAAAATGTTTATCTATTTTGTAATGTTTAAGATGTGAGATTGGACCGTAAATTTTATATTTAATTTATTAACATTTGTGAGGCATTTACTATTCTTTTAATTTAGTGATTTGTAAACTTAGCAGCATTAGACTATCTTTAATTTCGTCTCAAACTCTTCATATCATTTGAATTCAAATAATTCAATCATTAAAAATAGTATTTAATGTTTTAAGTTACAGTATTTTATCACTTAATTAATTTATTTTATAAGTTTTTTTTTTAAATGCATTTATTAATAACTTTCAAGAAAAAATTGGATGAAAATGATTTGAAATTTTGAATGTACTTAAGAAATTAAAATATTAAGATTCTTTCAATTTGTTTTTTTTACACAAAAGCATCTCTACACAATTGACATTTAATTATATTTAAATATTTTTTGCAAATTAATTTTTTTTAAAAGAAAAGTAGTTTGTTATTTTGTTATATAAATTTTGCTTCCCGTAAAAAGTCCATCTGGGCTTATTGATGTAAAGTATTGAAGTATTATTTGTTATCTTGAAATGTGTTTAATTACAAAATTAATACAAAAATAGTTTTGATTAACAATGTAAAAATAACTTTATTAGAAAGATGATGTTGCGTTTAAGGAAGACTGTAATACCAAAAAGAGACAAGTGGAATCTGTTGAAGAAAACAAAATAAAATAACAAAAAGAGCCTTGGAATTAGTAAAATATAATTAAAGTAAAATTTAAACAAAAAAAAAAAAAAAAGTCAAAATGCAAATGTAAACGGCAACCCTGGGCCTTTTGCCTAGTGGCGTTAGGTGAGAGACATGCAACTCTTGTGCCACTAGGCAAAAGAATCTTCTTTTATCTTCTGCCACCGACTTTCTCCAAATGCAGCCGGCCCGCCTCATTTCTATACCAAAGTCTTGTATTTTTTTTATTAATTTTATGGAAAATTATTAATCAACCCTTTTTTAAAACTGCAATTAACAAATACCCATGTATATATGACTATATAATAAAAGACCTTCATCAAGATTTTTAGACAAAAATAACTTCACATCCATTTCAACATTACAGAGATGCTGTAGAACAACTTGTGCGGCATGAGTGACTCTACTCGTTTTTTCTTTTATAATAAAACTCACTCACATGGCCGAGTTTATTCAAATGCGTTTGAGTTTGTTCATCTTTCTTTTCAGCACATATTTGATTTTTTGTTTTCCCCAGATTTTGGCTTTTTTACGGCATCTATTTTGATATTGCAATAGTTACCTATCTTCAATCGACAACGTAGTATCCATGAGAAGCATTTAAACCTAAAAAAACACAAATGAAACCCAATTTTCAAGTGATAAATCTTCTTCGAGCAATAAAGACGTTGGCGTTTCCCCAAATGGTTATATCATCTTTAGATGACTCAGATAACAAAATAAAAACCCTAAATTAATTGTATAAATCAAAATCAGTTTTCCAAGTTTGGTGCTAAGGCAAAATAGCATTTTTGTGAATAGATGAAGCAGATTAGTATAGAAGAGTGAAAAAAATGTGTTAAGGGTCTTATCCAAATGGAATTTTTTTTTTTTTTTTTTTGACCCCCCTAAAAAGAGGTTAATTAAGTCATTATTCCTATTTTTATCGTCAACTACTAGCGGTGAAGTATGTTAAACTTATAATAAAATAATGACTTTAATTAAGAGTGAGCGGGGTCGAGTACCCTGTATTTTTTGAAGGAATCGAAACTGGTCGGTTCCTAAGATTTGGAACTGGAACCGACCAGTTTTGGTTCTTAGAAACCTATAATCGGAACCTGAAACATAGGTTTCGGTTCCGGTTTCGAGTACCCAAGTTAATTTCAATACCCCTTACTTTTAAAAAATAACAAATACTCCAAAAATTACAAATACACCCCTAATAGTTTACAAAAATTACAATTCAGTCTCAGTTCTTGCCTAGGCACTCGAACCTTGTTCCGATTGTGATTCTCGATTCCACATTCTAGGAATCAGAACCGGGCCCAGGAATTTTCTGTTCCAATTTTCAGAACTGAAATCGATGGGTGAGAATCCGCCGGTTCCAATTCTACCCTTTACCCATGCTCACCCTAATTTTAATTATATTATTACGCACACATGCACGTGTGTGTGCACACACACACACACATTTAAGTAATCTTGTCAAGACATTCATTATATCATGATCCGACTTAATTATCGTTGGATTCTCGTTGATAGAATATCATTTCAATCCAATGAATGAATCCAATGACATAATATGATAAAATATCTTATTTTATACAACAACTAATTATAATGAGAAGGTCAAAATGGTCATTTAAAATTGCTTACTTAATGGCATAATATACATACATACATACTGCCATCATTACATAGACAAAAACTGTTTGCCTCAAAATCTAGCTTGAGAGTAATTTTGATATTCTAATTTTAAACATGGATATGACGTTTTCAAATTTTGATTCACATCAATGTAAGGGTATAATTGTCATTTACCCTTAGCACCCTTTTTAGAAAATAAAACCAGGTGGTTCGTTAAAATAGGGCCAAGGATACATTTCGGATATGTGCATCCATTACATCGCAAAACGCATAAGGGTTTTCTGTAATTATTGATTTGGAATATTTCTATTTGAATCCTATTGTAATTATATCTACGTCATTTTATTAATTTTTAAAAATAAAATATACATTGTAAAAAAAGAAACTTTATAAGGGCAGTCCAAGTTTTAGAAGTTATTATCTTCTACTAAAATTTATTTTTTTTTCTTTTCCCCTTTTCCATCCTCTCCCTCACCATTTCATATTTTTCACTCAACACCTTAGAGTCTTAGACCCCAAAAAACAAATTGATGGCATATAAACAACTGGTGGTGGCCAAGTTGCGGGCCAACATTGCTGCATTACAACATTGCTGAAATGGTGTACGACCAGTTGGATTTGACCGGTCGTGTGCTAATCTGACCTTTTCCGGTCAAATACATGGTGAATCTGGTAAAAAAAAAAAGGACCAAATCTATGGCCATAATCTGGCCGTCAACGACAACAAAGATATAACCGTTGTCAATGGCCAATAGATCTGCGCACGATCGGCCAAATCTGACCGATCATGTGTCGTTCTAGCATCGATGGATGACGATGGCAGTGGTGATGATTGGCAGCTGACGGTTGTTGTTGGCGAGCGATTGTTGCTTGAGTGGGTGGAGACGTTTTTGTTAATTTGTAAACTTTTATTAAGAATGATAATTGTTAAATGTTTTGAGTTGAATAAAATAAGTTTGAATTTTAAATTAAATAGTCAGTATTAAAATAAATATATTTTTTACTTTTTAGTATAAGACAGTTGAATATAATAGAATTTGAAAAATTAAACAAAAATAACCGATGCCCTCATGGGCCTCATCTCCATTCCACTGTAAGCTTTATGTAACAGTATATTAGTATGATCATGCGCATGCTTCCACTCTCTCTCTCTTTCACATTTAAACTGCTTGAAAAAGACAACACACATTCCCATACTTATCTTACTTTTACTGCAAACTTTATTTTATATTTGAGTTAATAGCAATAATCCCCTTAAGGTTTCATTAAATAAAATATATCCTTAAAATTTTTAAATAAAAAAAATCCTCTTTATTGTTGTAGATGAAAAAAATCTACGATTACGGAAATAGGGTCTGATCCCGTGATTGATACCACTGACAATCTGCTAGACCTGCACATATGAAAAGACAAGCGTGAAGCTTACGGAAAACACCAGAGTGATATTTATTGTAGGCACTCCGACGCTCAAGTCAGTAAGGTTGAAAGAAATTATTTAATAAGAATTAAGGGAAAGAAGAGTTACCGAGAGTCTTATCGGAGGCCGAGATTACGAAGAAGGTGTAGAATTCTCAGGAGCAAGAATTTAGGAGTAAGGAGGTGATTTTGAGTAGTAGAGATTGAATGAATTATGAGAGGGTAGACCTCTGTTTATATAGTGAACCCAAGGGGTTGGGAATCCTAGTAGAACACTAAGTCATACTTTGGGAGATAATCACTATCAAGAAAGAAATATGATTTCTTGCCTTTATCAGATTAAGTTTACTAATTTGAGTAAGATTTGGTATCTTAATAGAAGAGGAAATAGAATGGGATTCTGATTTCTTATTTATGGACTGTTGCAGGCTAATGGGTTGGAACCCAGTTTAGCGTAACTTGTAGGATAGCCCAACTCATAGACTGAGCAGTTCACAAGGTGACTTTAAGTGTAGGTCCAATTGGAATTGAGCTAAGGTCTTGGGCCGTGACATGTTTATTTTGTTATTGGGTCTCGTCAAGACCAAGATGATTTTTTGCCCATACAGTTAGCTCCATACTCTCTAAGTTAAAGGGTATTTAGCTTAAAGAGTAGATTTAATCGAATGAGTGCAGATTAAGCGGATCAGTGCTAGCAGCTCATTAGGTCAGATGGGCCATTGTTTGAAGAAAGTTCCCTCGACCAACCTGTGTTGGGAGAAGTTTGCTCGACCAACCTGTGTTAGGAGGAGTTATCAACTTGTAATAGAAAACCTAGGTGTTAGGTTATATGGTTGAGTCAGCATGACCGACTTGTAGTTAAACTCCCAAGGTATTGGGCCTTGTGATCGAGTTGGCGTGACCGACTTGTGGTTAAAATTCAAGGCATTCGGCCTTATGTGTCAAGTCGGCGTGCCCGACTTGTAGTTGAAATTCAAGGCATTAGGCCTTGTGGCTAAGTCGGCGTGACCGACTTTGTAATTGGCAATTCAAGGGCATTGTGCCTAAGTCGACATGATTGACTTTGTAGTTGAATGTTCGAGGGCAGTGTGCCCAAGTCGGTGTGACCGACTTTGTGGTTGAAAGTTTGAGGGTAGTGTGCCCAAGTCGGTGTAACCAACTTTGTAGTTGAAAGTTCGAGGGCAGTGTGCCCAAGTCGATGTGACCAATTTTGTATGTAATTCAGGCCTCGCATTCGAGTCGATGTAAACCAATTATAGTTGAAAAAACTATAAATGCTAAGTACCGAGGCCTTGTCGGTGTGACTGATTGTTGATGTAATTTAGGCCTCCCATCCGAGTCGATGTAAACCAATTGTAGTTGAAAAAACTATAGATGCTAAGTATCAAGGCCTTGTTGGTGTGATTGACTATTGATGTAATTCGGGCCTTACGTCCAAGTCAATGTAAACCAATTGTAGTTGAAAAACTATAGATGCTAAGTACCGAGGCCCTGTCAATGTAATCAACTGTCGATGTAATTCAGACCTCGCATCCAAGTTGATGTAAACTAATTGTAGTTGAAAAAGCTATAGATACTAAGTACTGAGGCCCTGTCGGTGTAACCGACTGTCAATGATATTTGGGCTTTGCGTCCAAGTCGATGTAAACCAATTGTAGTTGAAAAAATTATAGATGCTAAGTACCGAGGCCCTATCGGTGTGACCACCAGTCGATGCAATTTGGGCCTCACATCCGAGTCGATGTAAACCAATTGTGGGTGAACATAGTAGACGACTTGAACCAAATTCATATGGTATTTCGCATGGTGTGTAGTTATCACAATAAATTGAATAAGAGAAGTAATGGTGTGCATGTGCAAGACCAAATGAAAGATGAAACTCAAATGGAAAATGTCATGCATGTATCAAGTAACAAGCCGTATGGAGAAGTGATGCAAGACCAATGAAAGAATAATCTTACCTGGAGAAGTGACATGCATGGCATGCATGTTTTGAGCAACAAGCCGAATGGAGAGTCACCAAGCCAAATGTAATAAAAATGCATGCGGTGCATGTATTGAGTAGAGAACCGAATGGCGAAACAAAGGGCTGAATTGGATTTGTAACTTCAATGGATGAGCCAATGGAGGCGCATGATCTGAATGGAAAAACAAGGCCGACTGGAGATGTATAGGCCGACTTCTTCAAGTCGCTGCCATATCAAGTATTAAAGTTTGGCAAGTGTGTCGCCGTGCTTTCCTCTAAAGCAATTTAACTAGTATTCGTTTGAGGAAGACGAAGTCTAACAGTAACTGGTAATTTGGCGGCTTAATCGAGTAGATCCGTAAGGGAAACTGGAGGCTCTGTCAGAAATAGATAGCAGCAATATCTGTGACGACAACTGGATGGCTGCACAAAGTTTCTTTTCTTGTAGTTGTCCAAGAAAACCGTGCTGATTCATTACCCAAAATATTTGAAAATCTAATACATTGCTTGTTGTGCATGTGTTCCTTAGGTACGAGTCAGACTATTTGCATTGTTTGAGGCCAATTTGCTGCATGTGTCCCAGAAGCTGATGAACTCCTATAATATTCCATTTTGGTGATAAAGGCAGGCTGCCCTTGTCTCTCTCCAAATAGAATTCCCTCGCACATTTTGACATACTTGTGTCGAGATGATTGCAAATCACTTGACGTTTGTCGCGACAATCATAATGGTTGCTAAACTGCGTTGACACGCTTCTTAAAGATGAAAATTGAACCACAAACATCATATAAAATCCAGCCTTCGTCTCTTCATCTTTTTTTTTTTCTTTTTTGAAAAAAACATAGCATTAGGATGTCTAGAGTGGTTCAAACTTCTATCCCCAAAGCCTTCTCAAAATGCCAAGTGCTAAAAAGAGTGCTTTAGAGGGAGCATTTTTGGACGAATGAATCTAAGCAAGGTATGGGAAAAGTGGTTGTTTTGCTATTCGAATTCTTTTTCAGTTGGTCAAATGGTACAATGGCTGCTACTGATGGGAGCACTTAGTTGCATAATTGATGTTGAGCGACGGTGTTGCATGGGACAATGGGAGCAAAGTTAATTGACCCTATGATTCTGAGGTATGATCGGTTGAAGGATATGGGGTTAGCTTGAATATTCTCCATGCATGGGGTAGTTTGTAGTCGCAAGATTGGTGTCGACTGGATGAGTGGTGTTGAACGCACCAAATTGATGCCTAATGACGGTGGCCTATGATATTGACATCAACATAGTAAAGAAATAGTCAGCAAGGCATAGTAAACAAAAAACGCTTGACAAGACAAGAATGAGGAATTGATTGTGAGACATTCCCCTTTTCGGTCCTTTTTCTCTCTCATGTAAAGCATTGAACAGGGAAGCTTGAACCAAATTAGTTGGCCACCACGTTTCCCCCGGATATTTCCTACAACCGAGCTGAGTGAGGGATTTGGGGAGAATGGAACCCAGCGCACTCTTGGTTGCTTCTTTAGGACAAGTAGGAAGGTAGTTCTATCTGTTGCAAACAGGAGTTTGAAGAGACTAGGTTGGGTGAAGCTCTTGATTTGCTGGAGTTGAATGGCTTTTAGACCCTTATAACTGGTTTTGGTAGCCTCCCTAATGCGGACTTTGATTCGACTTGTTGAAAGGGGCCAAGCAGAGTGGACACAAGGAGGTTGGCAAGATGGCTCCACTAGGCACCTTCATTCGGTCAAGACGACCAAGTGGTACCAAGAGTATTGAGTGGCAGTGGGGAGTGGAAAGAAGAAAGTTCAGTGGGAAGAGAGAAAGAGAGAGAAGGCGAAGGGAGTTGCGAGGAAGGAAGAAGTAGTAGGGAGAAAAAAGAGTTTGAAGAGGAGAAAACTAAGAGGGGGAGATTGATTGCTAGATTAAGAAGCTCAAGTGGCCAAGAGATGTTTGACCGTGCTGAGTCGAATGGTTTAGTTTGTTTTCATGGGATGCCTTAATGGGCGAAGAGTGGGGTTTTTGTTAAAGAACGACACGTTCCAGGTGTTGAAGTTGGCCGGTGAAGTGAGTTGAATTTGAGTCAGTATGAGTTGACTGGGGTTGGCTCTAGGGCCTGAGTTATCTGGTTTATCTTTCTTTTGGGCGCTAAGAGATTGGGATGACTCGATAATCCTTCTAGATGGGTTTGAGGAAAGAGTGAAGGGAAGAGGATTGGTGTGGACGAGTTAGGCCCCTCAACTTAGAATATTAGCTCATGAATCAATGGGAGTGCTCTTAACTCACTGTGGATTTAGCTCAATTACAGAGTCATTTTATTATGGACACCACTAGTTTTGCTACCTTTCTCCATTGACTAGGGGTTGATTGTTAAGGTTTTTGCTGAGAAGAAGGTAGGGATAGAGATAGCAGGAAATGAGGAAGATGGAGAATACACAAGGAAGTCGGTGGCGGAGGCGTTGAGGTTGGTGGTAGTTGAAGAAGAAGGAAGAATTTTAGAGAGAAAGCGAAAGAATTGAGGGTTTTATTTGTAGATGAAGAACTCCACGATCAATACATTAAAAAAAAATTGTTAAGACTTCGGTGGCTATTTAATCTCTGTCTCTTAGGATTAGGTTCGACAAAGGAGGTGGTGCAATTGGATTAGTTATCGGAGGAAGACTGTTCCATGAAGGCGTAGATTGCTGAGAACACTGCGAACGTGATTTTACTCTAGAAGCGTTGGATGAGTTATGAGAAGCATTGAGATGTGGAAATTGGTTTTAGAACACGAAATACCTTTCCCCAAAAAAAAAAAAAAAAAAAAAAAAAAAAAAAAAAAATTAACATATGCCAAAAAAGTGAGCAATATTCCAACTAATGCATGAAACAAATTATGAACACGAGAATGTGTTTTGATGCTTTAAGTATTATATTACATGCTGAATAGATATAATATGACATTTTATAGATAAAGAAATAAAGAAAAGCAAAGAAAAACTCTCTTATCGTGCTGAATTAGCGATATAAGTTGGATGGGGTTATGTGCCTCCTTTCATGTTGCAAGTCATTGTTGGCAGATGATTGTTAGAGCCCTATGTTAGACGCCAACTGTAGACAAAAAATCTACGGTTACGGAAATAGGGTTTGATCCCATGTTGAGGCCACTGATAATTTGCTGGACCTGCACACATGAAAGACAAGCGTGATCCTTAGGAAAACACTAGGGTGGTGTTTGCGGTAGGCACTCCGACGCTCAAGTCAACAAGACTGAAAGAGATTTTTAATAAGAATTAAGGAAAGAAAAGTTATTGGGAGTCTTGTCGGAGGCCAAGATTATGGAGAAGGTGTAGAATTCTCGGAGGGCAAGAGCTTGGAGTAAAGAGGTGATTTTGAGTACTAGGGATTGAATGAATTATAGAGGATAGACTTCTGTTATATAGTGAACCCAAGGGGTTGGAATCCTAGTAGGACATACTTTAGAAGATAATCGCTATCAAGAAAGAAATAAGATTTCTTGTCTTTATCAGATTAAGTTTACTAATTTGAGTAGATTTAGTATCTTAGTAAAAATGAATAGATGATAGATTTGATTTCCTATTTATGATTGTTGCAGGCTAATGTTCGGAACCCAGTTCAGCTTAACTTGTAGGATAGCCCAACTCATAGAATGAGCAGTTCACAAGGTGACTTTAAGCGTAAGTCCAATCAAAATTGGGCTAAGGCCTTGGACCGTGATATGTTTATTTTGTTATTGGGTCTCGTCAGACCCAAGATAATTTTTTGCCTATACAATCATTAAGTTTTAAGTGTTAAATAAAATAATTAAATAATTATTCACTATTAATGTAAATATGATATTCGATAGTAACGTACATTTCTATTGAGGTACATTAGATAGCGGTGTTAAAAATTTTTCCTATTTAATTTTTTTGTCCACTAAAGTCGATTTGAAATTCACAAAAACTAGCCAAAACACTTAAATCTTGACAAACGTTAGATATGTTGTTTACGAAAGCTTTTGTACAAAGTCATGTGTTTGAATAACTAGTAAAAGATAATTTGGTAAAATTTTATTAACTTGTGAGTCGGGTGAGCGATTCTGGTATCCTCTATTTTCCAGAGAACCGAAACTGGAACCGCACAGTGCAGGTTCTTCAATTCAAGGACCGGAATCTAAAAGTCAGGTTCCGGTTCCTTTCCGGGTATCCTATAAAAAATCATTACCCCCCTTATAGTTTAAAAAATGACCAAATACCTTAAAAGTTTACAAATGCACCCCTAACAAATACACTATTTGGGTTTAGGGTTTAATTATAATGTAATATTATATTAATTAAATTGTTATCATTTATAAGTATGTATATTTATTTATATAGAATGTTATAATTAATTAATTAATCATACCACATTATAATGTAATATTATAATTAATAAATTCTAATCATTATATAAAGTATTGTTTAAATTAGTAAACTAATTACTAATGTTTATAATAATGTCATAATCAATTAGTAATCATTTATTATGTATATTATTAATTATATGATCATTCTATAATAGATATAATGTAATGTTATAATCAATTAAGTAATCATATTATAAATCTATATCAATATTATAATTAATTAATTTCAAATCATTTATTAATATATTAATGGTTATAATAGAATGTTATAATTGATTAGTATTCATATTATAAATAATAAAAAGTAATGTTATAATTAATTAATTTAATCGTTTAATTAAATAATGTAATATATAGTAATTACTAATGTTTATAATGTATTAATAATTTATAACTAATTATGTAATCATTTCTATATAATGCTATAATTAAGTAAGTGATCATAAATAATGTAATATAATATATTATAATTTAATTAAGTAATTATTAATTATAAATATAAAACTTAATTAATGTTTATATGAAATGTTTATAAGATAATGTTATATTAATTAAATTTCTAATTATTTTTAAGTATGTGTTAAGTTTATGTAGTAAATTAGTAATTACTAATGTTTAAAACTACATAACTCATAATCAATTAAGTAATAATTTATATTTATTTAAATTAATTATGTGAATATACTATAATGAATGTTATAATGAATTAAGTAATCAATTATAGATCTTTTGTATATTATAATTAATTAAAATTTTAATTATTTAATTAATAATGTATAAATTACTAATGTTTATAATGTGATTATAATTTATAACTAATTAAGTAATCATTTATTATGTATACTATAATTAATTAATAATCATAATATAAATAATGTAATATGTTATAATTAATGTTTATAATATAATGTCATAACAATTAAATAAATTTAATTATGTATGTTATATTATTATGTAATCAACTTCATACTATAATAAAATAGTGAAATGTTACATTAATTAGTAATCCTCTATAAGTCTTTAATAATATTAATATTAATTTGTTTAAAATAAAATATTATAATTAATTAAGTATCATTTAATTATAATGTAATTCAATTAATTACATAATCGTACTATAAATTTATAATGTAATGTTGTAATTAATTAAATTTTTATCATTTAATTAAGTATTATGCTAATGTTTATGTAGTAAATTAGTAATTAGTAATATTTTAATATAATGTCATAATCAATTGTAATTATCATTAACTTAATGTTTTAAGTATTATAAATATCATACTATAATTAATGTATAGTGTTTAACTATTAAGTAATCATACTATAAATTTTAATGTAATATTATAATTAATTAAATTTTTATCATTTATTAAGTATATTATAATTGACTAAGTATTTATTATAAATCTATAATGTAATATATTAATTAAATTTCTAATTATTTAATTAAGTAATATACTAAAGTTATAACTTATAAGTCAATTAATTAAGTAGTAATCAATTAATGTAATGCATAATTAATTTACTATAAATCAATTAAGTAATATTATAAAATTATAATATTAATTAATCATTTAATTAGAATGTAATGTTATAATGGCTTAAGTAGGATCTTTAATTAGTAATTAAATTTATTAATATTTATCAATTTATCATATATAATTATTAATTACTAATTTATTATGATATACTTGAACTTAATAATTGAAGTAATAACTAAATATATTATTACTCATCAATATACTATTTTATTCAAAATAATTTTTTAATAACATTAAAATGTAAAACACTTTTAATGGATCATAATTCATTATTCACTAATTAACAAACTTTAATATTAATGTATTATATATATTAAGCTTTTAATATGGTGTAATTATATGTAAAGTATAATTGTATTCGTATATTTATTTAATTAGGTTATTCTAAAATTTAACTTTTTCTATTTTAAATTTTTTTATATTAAAATATAGAAACCCTCTTTATTCACATTTATAAATTTCATTGTAGTCCAGGTTCCAAAACAGGTTCTAAAAGTTTCTAAATAGGTTCCAAAACAGGTTCCAAACAGGTTCCAACAGGTTCCAAAATCGTTCCAACTGGGTAACCCTTACAATTCCAAACAGGGTACTCTTTTACAGGTTCCGGTTCCGGCTCTGGTTCCTTCACACACAAGACGAACCGAAACCGTACAGTATCGATTCTAAAAAATTGGAATCGGAACCTACCCGCACAATACCGATTCTGGGTAGTTTTCGGTTTTGGTTCTAACCCCCCTATTTTGGTTTTAACCCGCTATCGTGCTCACCCCTAGCTTGTGACTGTGTATGATCGATATATAGGGAGATTGTTTTTTGCTATTTTGAACTCTGGAGAATTTAATTATATCAGACATCAGGCGGGTCTGCTATTTTTTATGTTTTTTATTTATATAATTATGCACTTCCTCTCTCTCTCATCCAGTCTTATCCATCAAACTCTCAACATTCTTCTGAGAGAGACCAAACCCAAAATCCAAAATCATAACTCTAAAAATAAAAATCAAATCTAAATCCTTCTGATAATCAATACCTGAGAATGGCGTCGTCGAAGGTGATGACGACCACGTCAACCTCAACGACCAATCCGGATCTGCCATGTCAGCAGTCTCTCTTATGTCCATCTCTCTCCTCTTTACTCGCCGATCTTCAAAACCCAAGACAATCCCCCGATCCATCTCTCCCAACGCCATGGACGATCTTCCTCAAAAACATTTACTCCGCTCCCACGGCGATCAGCTCGTTCTCTCTGGCGCGTCCTTCTCACGCGAGGGCAGCTTCAGTATTTCCAAAGACATGGCCAACAAATCCGTCGAGGAGGTCTGGAAGGAGATGGTGGCCGGCGGCGGCACGGAGGAAGAGCGTCGGGTCACGTGACGAGAGATACGCTCGAGGATTTTTTGCCAAGGCTGGTGCTGTCAGAGAGGAGGATCAACTTAATTCTATAATAATAGTAATAATAATATTAAATTATAATACTAATGGTACTTAATAACAATTAACATAATATTTAATAAGTAGTTAAATATAACAATAATAAAAAAACAGATGTTTTGTTGGAAGTGGAAGAGGAAAAAGAAATAGTTGAAGAGGCTCCTTTGGATAAAGCTACACAGCAAAGCAAAGAAGAATGATCAGAATCGTGAATCTGCAGCGAGGTCTAGAGAGCGCAAGCAGGTTTTACTCTTATTAATATTTATTTTAATAATCTCTTTATTTTATTTGTTATTTTATATATATTTTCTGATTTTGTTTTAATGGTTTTTTCTTATATTCAGGCTTATACATTTGAACTGGAGTCTCTGGTGACGCAACTGGAGGAGGAGAATGCTCATTTGTTTGAGAGAGGAGGTATTATTTCAATTTTCTAGAAGATTCTTCTCTTCATAATTTGTATTGCATATTCACTTGGATGTGGTTTGGGATGATTTAAAATAGCCATACTTCTTTTGAATTTTTCCAGAGCATTTAAACGTTCTTCAACTACTGTTGTTTTTGAAATCATAGATCATGTTTGCCCTTTTATTGGTTGAAAAATGGAAATCCTTTGTTTGGCAGCCTTCCACTTTTTGTTTATAAATAACACATGGAGAAATATTGACTCGGGACAAGCCAAGAGATGCCCTCCCTCTCGATTTAGAGGAGATGAGTACTTTGAGGGAGTAAAATAGTTTGATATGAAAATATGCCAATTTGGTGTTTGGAAAGTCTAAGATGAGAGATCAAGAGAACGGAGAGTAATTTTGAGAGGTTTATGAGGCTTAGTTTTTTTCATCATGAAGCAATGGTTCTCTTGATCTGCCACATTGGAGATTTTGAAAGATGGCCTTTGACCTTCATTCTTAACAATAATGTCTTTCTTATTAATTTTACTTTTAGAGATATATATATATATATTTATAATATTATGTGTTTTTTTTCTTCTGTATTCATAGTTTAGAGCCTAGAAAATATTTGAGAGCTTCAAAAGAGAAAATAATTTTAGTTTTGTTGATCTTATATTATATGCTATATGGGTTCTATATGGTCTGGAATTTGATGATTGGATCAATTATTACTCATTGCAAGTTGATTGTTTCTATGTTTAAGTTTTAGTGATTTTTTTTATTCTTCTGTCTTTCATTTTTATTTTTATAAAAGCCTTTTATGAGTGTATTGTAATTGCAGGCTGACCAAACAAGGAGAGTTTAAGCATTGTTATTTTTTATAGATACATGGGGTTTTTAACTACTTTCTACAGAATTGGATATAAACGGACAAATCAAGATCAATCAGTGATAGTCTTTGTAAATTTTATTGTGTGTATAATTGTTAAGAGTTTCTACAGGTTCATGCATTTGTGAACAGGTTTATGTATATTTATAATGTTAGTCTTTTTTATTTACGTTTACTTTTTTTTTTTTTTTGGGTGTATAATCCAGTTTGATGTATGGAAAAAACGAGGGTGTTTATTATTTAGTTTTTTTTCAAGATATTTAGGTTTTCTTAGATGATTGTCTGGAAGATAAATAGCCTTCGTTATATGGACTTCTCTTGGCTATTTGTAGTGTCTTATTCTTGTAGCGAAGGTTAACTTGGCTTGTTGACAAATTACAGTTTTGAACAAGTTATCTAGATAAATTCTTGATCTAATGTAATTATCACCAAACCTAACCCGACTGCATGAGAATTATTGATTAACCCCTCCCCCAAGTTTCTCCTCTAATTCACGGCTTGGTGCATCTATTCCTTGTTGTGTTCATTTCAAATGCAGCTGATGGAGAATCTCATTCCAGTTGTCGAGAAGAAAAACCACCTCGTGTTCTTCGGAGAGTGCATTCGCTACACTGGTAAGAGCTTCATTATTATCATTAATAATTAGATGGTAAAAAATGAAAAAAGATCGGTTCTTTGGGCTGCAATTGAATTTATAGCAAGAAAGTAGAGGGTACAGAAAACGACTTTATATTGGTAAATAGATTAACAAATGTCAGGTTTGATCCTCTTTTGCCAGCCAGCCATCCTTTGACTTACAGAGATGCTGATGCAGCCGAAGACTTAAATAATGTGTTCTAATTGAAGATGGATATGTAAATCCACTGCTATGAACCCTGACAATTTGTAATATTTGCTTAAGTAGAATACTGTAGAAAATTACCCCGAAAGAGAAAGAACTCTATTATAGGAAGCTTTTCTTGCCTGCATATGTTGCTGGGAGAAAAACTAATTGACTATACTCAAATTTACTAATCTTGTGGTATGATATTTTCATATTAGTTAATGTGCCTTCAGATATTTTCTTTTTGAAAAAGTGTTCTTAATGTTTATTACTTTTATGAGAGATATTATCCTGAATCTCTTTGAGGGTTGCCCTAAATAAATTAAAAGGCACTTTACTCGCAAACTCTTTGCCAGTAGTAAAATTTAACGAATTCTACACCTAACAAAGCAAAGTAAATATCTGTGTTTTGTTCTTCTTTTCGTTCGAAAGTCTCTGTTTATATCATATAGACAACCAAAGCCTAGTCACACTCGCATAATAGCATCGTGAAGCCAAACACCACCCAAATTAGCGCCAAATTCCAACACCAAAATCAACCCTAACACTTTAGTAAACACCCCAGCATACACACCAGTTCAAAACCAAATCAAGGCAACAGCTTTGGCCTCAAAAGATGAGGGTGGGGGAAAAATCAACACCAAAAGCAAGGCCACAACCGTAGCCTCAAAAGACGGGGCGAGGCGTGGGTTGCTGGCCTTCAAGGTGGGGGAATGGGTAAGGGATGGCAAATGGGTTGAGTAGGATGCACAAGACAACCCACCTCACTTCATTTATCTAAATTTTATTGGAAATAGATTGTACTCGGGTGTTTATGGTTGCTCTATTAACCCAAACTTTCTTTTAATATAAAATTTATTATATTAATTTTATTTAAAATGTAAATAATAATTACATTTTTTATATAAAATTATTTTATAGATATATTTAAGATCATTTCAATTAATAATTAAATAAAAAAATTAAAAGAATAAAAACTCAACCTCTCCCTATCTACCATCATCAGAATAGAGACGAATACGAAGACTAGAAATGGGCGTTGAAAGAGTTGGGGATCGAGACGGGGTTGGGCACAAAATAATTCCACAGCCACGGGGATGGAGTTTGGCTTCACCCCACCTCGACCCATGGGGATCTGCCCCGACTCGTCCCATATATATAATATCATTTTATTTAAAAAATTTAATATAAGATTTTTTCTATGCAATCTTATCAATATTCAAGAAATCTTGTTAATCTTATATTAATTTGAATAGTTGAAAATTAATCAATGAAGCAAACTAAACAAATTAATTAGAAGAAGGAAGAGGAACTTTATACAAAAAACAAATTAAAATTACCAATTAATTAGAAGAAGGAAGAGGAAATTTATGTGTATTATAAAGATGGAGAGACAAAATACATTGTATCGCACAAGTCTAATATCTAGTTTTAGACATTTATATTTTCTAAATTCTAATATCTAATTTCACTACATATCTAACAAGTTACTAATGTTATATCTAACAAGTCTTACTACGTATTATAATTGATCATGGATTATATCTAACAAATCTTACTACATATTATAATTAATTTGTGACATTTCATTTAAATAATATTTGTAATTAATTTGTCTAGTAATTTTGCTTGAAATTCTCGTATTCATTTTCTTTTCTAAAAAAAATAACATTTGTCAACAAATTACCACTTTAATAATTATTTTCACATTATTAATTGATCAAATGTGATTATACTTGTGGAACATTGAGTGAAATCATATACATATGGGTAATAATAGATGTTTTTGTATTCAAATAAAAACCCTTGTACTTCTAAAAATTAGATACAAATATTAATGTATTTTTAAAAAATAAAAAATAAAAAGCCTAAGGCTCTAAAGCCCATGAAAATTCTAACTCAGGCTACAGTCAATAATCCTAAAGCCCATCAAAACCCTAACCCAGTCTACAGTCAACAATCTTAAAGCCTATCATGAACGTACCTTGTTGACTGAGGGTCATGGAGAGCTCGGAAAATTAGGTATTTTGCAGTCTAATCGGGTCAATGCTAACTTGTCTAGTCTTGTCACTTGAAACCTTTTCGTCTGACTTCAACCTTTTGTATTCAGTGGGATTTCAAGTGTTGTCTAACAATTAGTTTAAAGAGACAGTGACTGATTTTCCATCCCGTACCCCAAAGCATCAGGGGCTGTAGCCGTTTGGGGATATCGAAGCGACAATACATCGCTTCCACTCCTTATAAATGTTGGTGTTCTTACTTTGGATAATCATCCTTTGCTTTCTTGGTATGCTCTGTTCCAAATCCGTAAAACGGTTGTCTTTTTTGCCAACTTCAATCTTTTAGGATTTGCTTTTTGTACCTTTTCTTCCCTGCTCTAAGGATGTCATCCACCTATGATTACTTTAGCAAGAATGCTGATTCTTCGGATAACAAGGTACCCGAGACATCGTCAATGCCTCCATGAGATGTTCGGAATAGCTTTTTGCATTATAGTGCCATCCGTAGTGGTGAAACTGGTCCTTCATTGGCGCATCAGGGGCCAGAAGATTTCGTGTGAGCCCTATCTCCTTATCATATGTCTTTTGTTTGTCTGGATGAAGGAGGTGACGACGCCAGTGGTCAAGGAGGAGGAGTATGGTTACTCGCGTGTCAAGGGATTGTCGGGCACTCGTTGCCAGGTTTTTGAGCCTTTCGGTGGTAGAAATGGGGATTCCTGCTAATATAGAGGTAGTGGTCAAGGAGAAGTGGTCGGAACTCCTTCGTAAGTGATTGTTGGGCTTCTAGAGTATCTTTGTGTCCCATCATGCACCTTCCTTGAGTCTACCACCAAGGCTAATTGGGAGGAGATGAGGGGGCTCGATGTGGCCATCATGCTGCAGAAGGTGGTTACGGACCATACCCAAGTTAGTATTGGCTCTTTTGTTTCTCTCTTGTTTGTTTTCTTGCTTTATGGTGCTTATGTGGGACTTGTCCCTTTCCAGCTCCTCTCCATGATGACGAGGCTCTTCCAGAGGGCTTATCAAAGGTTGCGTTGTCTGGAGGTGCCCGTGGAACATCTTTGGGAGTCTGACAGGCTGAGGGCGACTCTAGCTTCGATTCACGAAGGTCATGCCGAGGTGAAGGTCAAGCTATTTCAGGCTTTGGACATGAGAGATGAGCATATTGAGGCTCTCTTGAAAGAGAATGGAGAGTTTGGCGCGCAGGTGTGGTAAATGGAAAGAGCCATTGGCGTCCTTCAAAACGAGCGGTCAGGTCTTGAGCATCGCCTTACGTCACTTCAGAGTGCTGGTACTAAGGGCTCGTCTTATGAATTTGTTTAATATTGTTGATGCGAAATTTTGTACTGACTAAAACATCGAAACATGAACACGTGTCACCCAAAGGTACTCAGTTGACCTAGGAAGGAACCAAGCAAGATGGGTGCGTGATTCCGAGGAATCAGCAAAGATGTTCACGAGTAATTAGGACAAGGTCAAAGTCGATGGCGATGTTAGCTTATAATGACAATGAAGAGGCGAGCTTCTTAAAGTGGTTCGGTTGAGCAAGAAATCAAGCCTGTGCCCACTGATTCTATTTTCGAGATGACTAATTACAAAGAGTTAAATACTAATAAAGACAAAATGCCCTCTCTCTTTTCTCTTTTCTATTTTTTCATCCCCATTTTCAGGGTTTTAACTTGGTATTTATAGGAGCAAGTAGACCTTTGGGATGCCACTATTTGATATCATATATTTTTTACCAGAGTGTGAAGGATATACAATTATCCAAATTCAGCATATAATATATTAAATTAAAGCCCTATCTATCTAGTTTCCAATGCTTCAATTCGTTCATCAATTGGACATTTATTGGCAAGTTATGGCCAATTGACTATTGACTGTTTAGTGGAAATCGATTGATATCATATCTTTTTTACTAGAATGCGAAGGGTCTATAGTTATCCAAATTCTTGATATAATATATCAAATTAAATCCCAGTCTGTCTGATTTTCAACGCTTCAATCTGTTCACCAATTGAACTTTTATTGAGCAAGTTATGACCAATTTACTACTGACTCTTTAGTGTAATATGTGTCATTGGTACTAAAAAATATCAAACACCAATTACATTAAGCCACATGTAACAAAAAATCCTACTCATCCATGTATCACACATTATCACCAATCACATGCAGTCACATGTTAAACAATCATCCAACATGTCAAAATGAAGCAATTCTAGATCTTAAAAAATCTTACATTTCAATCAAATAGGATATGTGCTAAGATTATATTAAGTTATGGTCAATTTAATATTGACTATTCAGTGGAAATTGAGATTAATATCATATCTTTTCGACCAGAATATGAAGGGTTTACAGTTATCCAAATTTAGCATATAATATATCAAATTAAAGCCTTGTCTGTCTAGTTTCCAATTAGGCATGGCAATGGGGCGGGGTGGGGCATCTCATTCACCGTACCCATCCCCACCTAAAATCACTCCCCACCCCCGCCCCATCCCCATCACGGGGATGAAAAAAATTCCCCTTCCCCACCCCATAGGGAAATGTTGGAGGCCCGTCCCTACCCCATTAATTTTACATAAACCTAAATTAATTTGAGCATTACCAAACACAATAGTTAATTCTCATCCACATGACAAACATTTAAATTAATCATTTAAACATAGTTAATTTTACATAAATATGGGATAGGAATTGTTCTTGTTCAATTGTTTAGGGTGAGGGAAACTGGAAAAATATGGGTTTATATAGGCAAGATAATTGTGTAATTAGGTGAAATATAGGGGTATTAATGAAAACTATATATATATATATAATTTATAATTTTATATATTATATACAGGGTCGCCGGGGCGGGGTAAAGGCATCACCCACACCCGCCCCATCCCCAAGGACGGGGATTAAAACACCCCCACACCCGCCCCTATCCCCGAAAAAACTAGGGCTCCACCGCCCCATATGGGGCGGGGCAGGGCGGGTCCCCAGAATTTCGAGGAACATTGCCATGCTTATTTCCAATTCTTTTATTCGTTCATCAATTGGACTTTTATTGAGAAAGTTATGGCCAATTTAGTACTGACTATTTAGTGGAAACTGAGATTGATATCATATCTTTTCGACCAGAATGTGAAGGATCTACTGTTATCCAAATTTAGCATATAATATATCAAATTAAAGCCTTGTCTGTCTAGTTTCTAATGCTTCAATCCATTCATCAATTGGACTTTTATTAAGCAAGTTATAGTGCGTAATATGTGTCATTAATATTAAAAAAATATCAAACACCAATTACATTAAACCACATGTAACCAAAAATCTTACTCATCCACATATCGACATCATCACCAATCACATGTAGCCTAATGTTCATATCCCATATCATCACCAATCATATGCAACCAAATGTATATATCCTACATCATCACCAATCACATGCAGCCACATGTTGGATAGTCATCCAACATGTCAAAATAAAGCAATTCTAGAGCTTAAAAATCCTACATGTCAATCAAACAGGGTATGTCTCAGGATTATATAGATATATAGATATTAAATAATTAAATAATAAATATTATATATATTTAAAAAAATATATGTTATAATGTTAAAGTTAAAGTTTTGCTTAATTATTTGATTAATTAAGTGTATAATTGGAATTAGGATCCAGGTAAAAGTGTTTTAATTTTACTAAAATAATTATTTTTGAATAAAATAGTAGATTTGATTGAATAACTTTTACTTCAATTATCAAGTTCTAAGTATATCTATAGCAAATAAGTAATTATATATGATAAATTGATAAACATTAGTACATTACTTAATTAAATGATTAAAAATTTAATTAATTATAACATTATAGTATGACAACTCAAGGTATATTAAGAAAGTAATTATATATGATAAACTGATGAAAATTAGTACATTACTTAATTAAATGATTAGATATTTAATTAGTTATAACATTATAGTATGTCAATTTGTAACATCCACTTCGAGGTACATCTTTGATTCATGTTCATTTGCCTTTTAAATGTTGTTTGTTGGCCCTAAGTTTACTTGATATGTGTTATTGTTGTTAGGTTGCCCTTGGTTAAGTTTGTAAGTTGTTAGAATTGTTTGGATGCCCTGAATTTGATGAAGTCTGGGCGGATTTTGGGAAATGCAGACTTCGTTGCGGCGACGTAGGCTCTGTATTTTTTCGCCGGGGCGAAGATCTGGCTGATTTTCTTTGTGAAGTTTCTAGAGAATTTTCCATATGGGTGAAGTGACCATTCTACCCCTATTTAGCAGGAAAAGTGGGGAGTGAAATGTAAGAAAATTTCATGGAGAATATTTTGGAATGGGGGTTAATTTGTAAAGAATTAAAGGACAGTGATGGAATACCAAGAAAGTGTAAGGGCAAAATGGGAAAGAAGGCATAGTTATATGAGATATTAAGGGTTCAAGCACACAAACTCTCTCATTTTCTTTATCCCACACGCCACCTCTACCCCCAATTCTCTCATCTTTCCATCAATTTTCCAAGGTTGATTTGAGGGATTTTGGTTGGATTTCTATAAGGATTTGATCCTAAGCATCAAGAAGTAAGGATTCTTGTTCTATATGAGATTAATTTAAGTTAGTATGGAATTCTTATGAATTTTATGCTTACGATTTGAGAGAAGAAGCAAGTCCAACAAAGATAAAGAGCTTCTAGTGGAGGAACTCAAGCAAAGGTAAGTAAATCCAACCTAAGTTAAGATTTAAGCAACTAAATGATTTGATATGCATGTTTATGCTTATAAGCTTCTAATTGATTGTTGAGAATGTTGATGTTGATGAGTAGATGGCTTTTGATAAGTAGAATTAAGCCATGAGAAGTAGAGTTGAGTTTGTGGTGACCAAGTAGAGTTTGGTTGCATGTAGAAAGAAATTAAGTGGAATATTTGAAGTGTTTTTCTTGGCCATGTTTAGATTTATTGTGGAGAAGTTTTGCTCCATGAATGGATGGTTAAAGAAAGAAGTAGAGATGTATCAAAAATAAAATTAAATTATGCATGCATGATGTTTGATGAAATGCCTAAGAGAAGCTTGTGCATAAGTAGAGAAACTTATTTTGTGCAACATTACATATTTGCATTCCATGCTTGCAGCTAAGAAAGATTACAAACATGAGCCATCCACATGCATGTATTTGCATATGCATAAGAACATTAAAGAAAGAATAAAGAACTTTAAGAATAAAGAGAAAGAAAGAAAAGCACTAAGAATAAAGAAGAGAAAAGTGCTAAAGAAGAGAAAAGAATAGGTTGTTGCGATGGGGAACCCGTGGGTGATAAGAAGAAGAATTCCCACATACACGCTGCCTTAAGTGAGCTGCATAAGAAGTAGAAGAATTTGTACGACCCGTAAGAGTGTATGTGGATGAGGGTTATACCAAGAAGAATTTCCTACATGCACACCACCTTAATTGAGTGGCATAAGAAGAAGAATTTGTACAGTCTGCAAGAGTGCATGTAGATGAGGACTGTACTCACTCACACGGCCAGGGTTCCGAACCTATGCATCAACAGAGTCCGATCGGCAAAGAAAAGAAAGAATAAGAATAAGAAAGAATGAGAAAGCTTGAGCATGCAAGAAAAGAAGAGCTTGAGCATGCAAGAAAAGAAAGAAAAACATAGAAAGAAAAGAAAAGAAATAGAATAAGAAATTGAAAAGAAGAAAGAAAATGCATTTCTAAGCATTACTGCATGTGCATTGCATTCATGCATACTACCATGGTTTCCATCATGGTTAGGAAGAATAGAAAGAAAGAAAGAAAGAACAGAGAAAAAGAAAGAATAGAAAGAATTAGAAAGAAAGAAAAGAACAGTGAGAACAAGAAACAGAGAAAGAAAAGAGAAAGAACAAAGAAAGAATGAAGAAGAGAAAGAATAGAGTAAGGAAAGAACCCAAGAATAAGTGCGGGGATAAAGGAGTAGAGGATTTACTTACGGAGCATTTTTGTGCTCACCCCGTTATTTTTCCATGTTTTGCAGGAAATAGGTGAGAAGCAGTCGGATGGACATCGAAAAGCGAAGAGAAATGGCATCACTGTCCACCATTGCTAAAGTTTTTGTACATGTTATTTTGGTACATGTAAAGAATTATATTTTATAAGTAAAGAAAAATTTGGGCCTAGCTATTTTTCATATGCTAAGTATGTATGTTTTTCATCGTATATTTTATAAAGCATACTAGTAGAAAGAAGTCATTACACAATTCATGGTATATTAAGAAAGGTAAGTGTTTTGTAATCAAAGTTAAAGTAATGACATAAAACAAACTTAGAGTCATACTAATTATTTAATTAAAGATGCATAAATCATATTAATATTATTCTTTTGTCACAATTAAAGTTAATTTAACTTATGGGCAAATTCAAAAACTTCATTTTCGCTCTAAAATATTATATAAATTATTTTTGGTAATTCATAAGTATGATTGTATGGATCGAAGTTCAAAGAGTATCAAAGATAAGTGATTAGTCGTTAATTTATTAAAATACAAAAATTAGAACCACCTACTAATTGTGCATGAACTTTTATCCGAAATAATTTTAGTAATTATATTCTATTTCTCTATTAAAAAAAAAAAAAAGATATTATAATATTAAAGATTGGAGGGCATGTGATTAAGACTTAAAAGAATCAAAATATATTAGATTCATTAATTGTTTGATTAATTAAGTGTATAATTGGAATTAGGATCCAATTAAAAGTGTTTAAATGTTATTAAAAGAATTATTTTTTAATAAAATAGTATATTTGATTGAATAATATTTACTTCAATTATCAAGTTCTAAGCATATCTATAGTAAATTAGTAATTATATATGATAAATTGATGAACATTAGTATATTACCTAATTAAATGATTAGATATTTAATTAACTTATGGGCAAATTCAAAATCTCCATTTTCACTCTAGTAATTATATATATATAATATTTCTAAGGATCTGCGACTATGATTAGACACAAATGAATGAGTAATGAAAATTGAAAACTACTAAATGCTCATTTTCTTAATTTTCAGGGGTGTATTTGTAAATTTTTAAGGTTTATTTGTCATTTTTAAATTAATAGGAAGTAATTAAAGTTTTACAGGGTACCTAGTAAGGAATTGGAACTTCCATTTTAGGTTCCAATTCAAGGAACCTAAGAACCAAAACCAACCGGTTTTGATTTTGGTTCCAATTCAAGGAACCTATGAACCAAAACCAACCGGTTTTGATTTTGGTTCCAAATCTTAGGAACTGGTTGGTTTCAATTCCGATTCCTCTAAAAAGTGCAGGGTACCTAGAATTGCTCACCTCTATCTATTATTATAGTCCTGAAATCTATTAATTGCTTGGAAAATTAAATTGTTTCCTTGAGCCATTTGGCGAAGGTTAACATCTTCATCTTCCCTTGTGTCCCGATTATCTCTTTCAGTCAAGGAATCTAATCTAGTAGGAGCAATATGTAACGACATCTTTATCAAAACATTAAGCAACAAAATTTAGTGAAAAATAAAAAAATAGTAATTTATATGTCAGGTAGCATATATAAGACCCTGATTATCTATCTATCATCATGCTAAATCTAAATATCCCACACCGCTCAATATAAATTTTCCTAGGCTCTAAACCACAAATGTTGATTATTTGACTTCTCAATAAATAATTTTGATAAATTATTTGAATTATTTAAAAAATATTTTATTTAATTGATAAAAATTTAAAAAACTGAACGGATTAGGTTTTCTTTGGTTTTGTTTTCCTCCCTTTGGTTCGCTATTTTTACCCTATCCTATTCCACTATCCTATCCCACTATCCTATCCAATCCTGTTGATACAAGGTTTGCACCAACTAGAGTGATCTGATTAACCTTGATAGAATCAGAACTAATGTATGTATGATTACGGGTAACCAACAATGTTATGAATGAAAAGAAGTAAAATAATGACACAAAGAGTTTTTAAAGTGGTTCGACAAGTCAAACTCTTGAGCCTACGTCCACTGTTTTTGTATTTGTTGTGAGAGCTTACAATAATATTCCTAGAACAATTTGTTAACCCCCTTCTCATCGTTGGTGGGGGTTTATATACAAATTTTGTACAAAGGAAAGAGCGAAAATAAAGGGATTACAATTAAAATTGAAATGTTACTCCAATATTCTCGCGATTGAGCGCTGAGCTGCACCAAAATTGTTGTCAATTTGATCCTTTTTGAGATATCCAGGATCTAAAGTTATCTGTAAGCTGGTTGAATAACTTTAAGGATTGGTCATGACTAGCTTGTGCTAGGTCGAGCTACAACTTGACGAGCTTGTGCTAGGTTGGACAATCGATTGAGTCGAACTGATTCTGGATCGAGATATAACCTTACAATCCTCCGAGCTTGATGGAAAAATCACACACAACATTTGCCCCCTAGTGTTAGGTGCTCGTTTCAAGCTTCGAAGACTATTGCTTGATTTGATATCAAGCTCGGACTTCGTCAGTTGTGTGATGAATGTAGGTATGGTCGAGCTTCATGAGTCGGACCTATCTCTGGTCGATGTATTCAAGACTTGGCTTTTCCTTTGTTGTGATATTCTTGACAAGCTTGGAATTTGAAATGACGGGTATATGTGTAACTTCCAAGTGGTCATGTCACATTATATGCAGCAACTTTTGGCAATTACTTTTCATTGTGCGTGGGTGACTACAACTGTCCAAGCGCAAAATCGAAGCGATGTGCGACGACAGTTATGATTGTGGCAGTCTAACTGTTGATCGACCCTCGTAGATGATTGACACGTGGCCACGTCTAATGGCTAGGATTGCTTGACGAATGGAGGGCTAAAATTTACTATAGATCAACAATTACAGTCAAATCTTGCCTCATCGTCTCCCATGCAAACTACTATTAAAGCAGGCAATCTTGTCCAAACTTTTACACACTTTGCCAAAGTTTTCATATTTCTTTGCTTATTTCGTCATTACTCTTTCGTTTTCATGGCACTTTTCCGATGAGTTTCTTCCTTCTTTACATATCGGTAAAGCTTCTTTCTCTTCCTTTACTTGTTTTTATACCTTTTTACAGTTAAGGGTGGCCCTTGCCATGGCCACATTGCGTTTTTTAGGGCTTTGCTAGGGTTTTTTGAGTATGTTTCTGGTGGTTATGGGTTTAAGAAAGATTTATGGTGGCGGCCACCGGAATCCTAATAGCTCACTTGTGTCTGTTGTCTGACGAGAGCTACCTTAAGTGCCTAAACTGAAAGCAAAGTGTGGATAGATCGTCGAATTTTTAAGCTCTGACACATGTTCGCTTCTGTTTTAGGTACCTAGAGGCGAGCTTTTACCATGTCTTCATCCTATAGCCACAACATTGATTGCATGTTCGACTCTCCAGTAGGCTTAGCAGTTCTTGGGGATGTAATCCTTGAGATTTTTTAGGACGTCATTGCATAGAGCTCATATCCTAATGCGGCAGGCTCTTCTGACCACTCTTCCGTGGAGATTTCTTAGCCAAAGAAATCTCCAGCCTATAGGCCTTGGAAGGAACCACATTCCTTGATTAGGGCTGAGGATATTAGGTGCATAACTGAAGTTTATGCGCCTTAACTTACCCTAAGTGCTCCGGGAGGCTTCTCCCATAAAAATCCTCTCACTGGTTGTGTGGCGATTTCTAATACACTATTGAGGTGTGGGATGTCCATTCCCCGTCATTACTTTGTTGCCAATGTTTTGGAATGATTCGGTATCATTCCTCTTCAGTTGTCAACGAATTCGTACATAATAATAGTAGGCATGTACATAGCATACTAAGTAGCTAACTTGGGTGAGTTTTCTGTAAAAGAGCTCGTCCACTTGTACAGATTGAAAAAGAGTCAGGAACAAACGTACTATCTCTCCAAGGCGAGAAAAGTACATTTTAATGGTTTGGTCTGTTAGTGTAGGTGCCCTAGAGGTAATCAATTATTGTAGAATTGACTCTTTGTAATAATGTTCATTAATCAATAAAAGACATTTTATTCTATATCGTGCAAATCATATATGTATGTATTGACATATGTCCTTAGGATGGTATAACTATGATGAGGGTATCAAGTGTTTCAAATCTTGATAGTGAGAACCCTATGCTCACATATGGTGGCCATTCTAGAAATGTTCGTAGCCCTAGTA
This sequence comes from Pistacia vera, assembly GCF_008641045.1. Lineage (NCBI taxonomy): Eukaryota > Viridiplantae > Streptophyta > Magnoliopsida > Sapindales > Anacardiaceae > Pistacia > Pistacia vera. The sequence goes on from NW_022196538.1 coordinate 188,672, forward strand.
TTAGTCTGACCAAGGACATAGATAATATGGTAAAGCTATCATAGTGTTGAACGACCCTGTCAAAAGGCAGTGACTGATCTCACTTGTCAAGGTTGTTTGCCGACAACCTGGTGCAACACATTGGTGCTTGCTATAGGCAAGTTCACTAGTCTAACCCACCAGAGGATTCCATATAGATGGTAACCCTAGTGTCTATTGAACAAATCCTTTAACAAATGATGGTGCATGTGATCCTTAGACTTGAGATCACCGAAGCGCCTTGTGCACCGATTGGTGTAGTTTGACACTAGCCTAACATAATTTTATTCAGAGTTATTAATACAGTAGTGATTCACTGCATCAATGAGTGTATCAAGACTATGGTGGATCAATAGAGGATTCATCACTCTCGGGTATGGGAAAAGTTGTCTCCCTACGCAATTCAGTAAATGGCAATGACACTAAATATGTGGCCACAGTGGGATTGAGTTGTTGCTCAATCCAATTTATTATTCCGGTCATTGCTCCAGTAACTAAATACAAAGATATCGAGAGTAACTGAGGTTGACATTATTTCTGTACCTCAGTCTCGATGAGATAACAGATGATGAAAGGATTTGATTGCACAGTAACCATATTGTTGATAGGTAGCTATTTCGCTGAATCCAAATCTATCAAGTGGCCATGATGCCTTGCTAGGGGCCAATCTTGGTCTATGTGTAATGAGATGATTAATTGGTGTTAATCATGATACTACTCACTACCGATATGATGAGGAGCCTACGGGTCACACACTTAGAAGACAATTTAAGAATCATTTTGTTCAAGGAGTATTTTTCGTCTTTTAGGATGAAATGGTATTTTGGTAATCTCATAGTGCAATTAAATTTGCTGAGGTTGTTGCCTGTATTTAATTTAATGTTAAAATTAAATTAGTGAGATTATATGCATATATTTAAATGAATTATTATTATTAATTAAATGTTAATATATTTTATAAATATATTAATTGATTTTAATTATAATAATAATTAATTTAAAATATAATACCATAAGAAGGGTGTTTGGATACAAGGGTGGATTTTAGTTGGAACCCATGTGTATTCCTTATAGGAATCGGGTTTTAACAATTTGCACTATATAAGTGCAAGTTGTGTTAAAGAAATTACATTCATTCCTTTATTAAAGAAAGAAAAGGCAGCCCCCTTTCACCCTTCTCTCTCACGTTCTCCCCTTGGTTTTGAATCAAAGATTTTTCTTTCATTCAATTTGATTCTTGAAGTTAATTAGTAGATCTAGAAAATCCCTCTTTGGTTCTTCGGATTGTCTTCATGTGGATCACCGCTCTTTCGGTTCTACATAGAAAGTAGCAAAGTAAATTCAGAGACATTTGAAGGAGACTCCAAACGTGCGTAAGATCTCTGATCCTTGTTTGGATTGATATTATTTTGTGCAGAATTTTGATTTAACATGTAAACTATATAATCTATACCTGTATCTTGCCATAAAAGGAATCGATTTATCCTTTTGATTTTAGTTTTTCCATGGCGTTGGGTAGATCAATTCCTAACAGTGGTATCAAAGCCTCAGGTACCAGATTATATAGTTTAATGATAACATGTATTTGATTGATAACATGTTATATTCTTAAATTTGTGTAAAGTTTATGTTGATGGCATGTTTTTAGTAATTGATTGACTCATTACACTTTATAATTTTAACTTGTTGATGATCTGAAAAATTGGTATAACATGATATGGATTTTTGTTGAGATCAGATGTTGAGATTGATTGCAAAATCCGTTAGGCGTTCTTTGTTGCTGATTGAACTGATCTGCTACAAATTAGTCTACGCTCACCGCAGCTATATAAACCATTGTGGCGGTGATCACTCTTTAGTGTGCTCGCTGATTGAAAATCAATGCACGCTACTTTTGGACCTAAAAAATCTCCAAATTGTCAGAGGGTAATTAATAATTTCACCCACCCAATTCAAAATGTTTATTTTTTAATGTATGTAATGTACTTGTTTGAATATTGCATGGTGCCCAGTATATGAGCCTTTGACCTGTGGTGTATGGTTTAAAGTATTTTTGGGTATATATAATTGTAAATTTTTAAATAGGGCATGTTTGCCTTGCCTTTCTTCCCTTCTCAATGTACAATCTCTTCTCATCTCATTCCCCTCGAATGTAACTCGAGGTTTCTAAATTTTTTGATGTAAAATTAGTTTAAGATTAATTTCACTGTAAATTTAGTATGATGTATTTTGTAATGTACTTGAAGATGGAGCAAGGACGAAGCGATCATACTTGAAGACTCGGGATCCCTAGGTTACCCACCGATTCCTCTAGGCTCGAGGAAATCGGTTTTAGTTAGGGCCATGTACCAGCACGTTTGTATTTTTTGTTTAGAATACATGCTAAGGTTGAATGTTTAATAACATGCCAAACAATGTCATTCTAATAAAGATAATAAGTTGGTGAGACATAAAATAGAAACCCTCAAATAAAGTATAGTAAGTCACGTAAGCCTTCCATCACCATGGGTTTAATCAAACTACTGTTCGTTGGAACCTTATTCACCAAAACGAAGGGTACACTTCTATCAGTGGGAAGTTAAAGCTCGTTGGAGTTTTCCTTAATGGTGATGGGTCAACCTAAAATGACGTGTTTTGCTTGTTCGCCAAAATGAAGGTTGATAAGCATGTCATAGGCATAGTAGAGAAGTACACATGTTGTGTGAACGTGGCAACATGTAGTGTCCATTCTACTAATACTAAGAGTCACACTTGAGGAAAATGGCTAGGCCATTGGATTGTGTGATTGGCTTGTTGGCTTGCTTTACATTTGAGGTTGGTAGTGGGAGCTATCAATTGGTGTGGATTAAGTTTGTTGGCCTACCTAATCAACCCATTTTGGCTTGTTCGCCAAAGCGAAGGTTTGAAATGGGCTAGATGGGATCTAAGTCCACTAGGAAAGCCAACGGGCTTTCCCGATTTAATAGTGAGGGCTATTGACTTGAAGAAAATAGTTGGAGCATTTTTAATAAAAGACCATATTAAATAATAATGAACATTATAATGACTTTTACTTTTCTACATTTGTAGATTCATCAAAATAAGCATTATGAACCTGCGACCGATAATCGAGAAAGAAAATAGGTTGGATGGATCCAATTTCTCAGAATGGTATCGAAATCCTTGGATTATATTGAAGTCCAAAAAGAAATTGTATATCCTTGATAAGCCATATATGGCTGAGCCTAATCCCGATGCCAATCAAGAAGTAAAGGACACTTATCAAAAGTTCCTTGATGATGCTGATAGCGGTCAATTCCTTATGTTAGCATCGATGACACCTGAGCTACAAAAGCAGCATGAAAATATGGATGTTGCTGCCATTACTCTGTACCTCAAGGAGCTTTCTGAAGGAAATGCTTGACATAAGAGGTATAAGGTGTCGAGAGCACTATTTAGGAGTCGCAAGATTGAGGGAGCCCAAGTTGGTCCTCATGCACTCAAAATGATTATGTACATGGAGAGGCTTGAGACTTTGGGATAAGTTGATGCAGACTTACAAGTGGATTTAATTCTGCAGTCTTTACCTGATTCTTTTTCATTGTTCATAATGAACTTCAATATGAACACAATGGTGAAATCCCTATCAAAGCTTCTGAACATGCTGAGGACTGTAGAGCGGGACATGAAAAAATCCAAGCTTGTTTTACTATTGGCTGCTAGTAAAGGGAAGGGTAAGGGCAAGGGAAAGGCCAAGGCCAAGGCCAGACCTAAGCCTAAACCTAAAGGACAAGATGCTCTCAAGCTTGAGAGTGGCATAGGGAAGGGCGGGAAAGTAATATGTTTCTATTGTGGCAAGTCTGGCCACTAGAGGAAGCACTACAAGGCTTTCCTCACTAGCAAAAAGAAGTCAGAGGCTTCGACTTCAGGTATGTACATGATTGAGATTAACTTCTCTCCTTCAACATCTTGGGCCATTGACATAGGATGTGGTACTCACATTTATACTGATGCGCAGGGACTAAGGCAGAGTAAATCGCTCGCCAAGGGAGAAGTTGACCTACGAGTTGGAAATGGAGCACATGTGGTTGCATTGGCTGTAGGGACTTATTGTTTATCTTTGCCTACGAGCTTATCTTTGGAACTTCATGACTGTTATTTCGTACCTTCTATTTTCAGAAATATTATTTCAGTATCCGCTTTGGATAATATAGGATATCGTTTTGAGATTTCTAATGGATTGTTGTCCTTTAGTTTGAATGGTATTCTATTTGGAATTGCGAGGTTATATAATGGGCTATATGTTCTTGATTTAAACAATAAAGATATTCTCAATGTTGAAACCAAGAGAGCTAAACATAGTGATCAAAACCAAACATACCTCTGGCATTGTAGATTGGGTCATGTTAATCAGACTCGTATTGTAAAACTTCAAAGGGAAGGAGATTTGGACCTTTTTGACTTTCAGTCATTTGAGGTATGTGAGTCATGCCTATTAGGCAAGATGACCAAGTCGCCTTTCATAGGACAAAGTGAAAGGGCTACTAAACTGTTAGGCATCATTCATAATGATGTATATAGTCCATTAACAGTTGAAACCAGAGGTGGATATTCATACTTCATCACATTTATTGATGATTTCAGTAGATATGGTTATGTCTATCCTATCAGACATAAATCTAAACCTTTGATAAATTAAACGAATTCAAGAATGAAGTATAGAATATGTTGGGCAAAAGTATTAAAGCTCTTTGGTCTAATCAAGGGATTGAATACTTAAGCTTAAGGCTTTCTGAATACTTGAAAAAATGTGGGATGGTATCATAATTCACCCCTCCATACACACCCTAACGCGATAGAGTGTCTGAGAGGAGGAATAGGACCTTACTAGATATGGTTAGGACCATGATATGTTTTAGTGATCTACCTGCATCATTCTGGGGTTATGCCCTAAAGACTACGACCCACGTATTAAACCATGTGCTATCAAATTCTGTAGATAAGACTCCATATGAACTATGGAGTGGGCAAAAGCCCAACTTGTCTTATCTAATGATTTGGGGTTGTGAAGCTTATGTCAAAAAATTGACTTCGAACAAGCCGAGCCCGAAATCCTGTAAATGTATATTTGTGGGGTATCCTAAGGAGATCAAAGGATAATATTTCTACCACCCAGAAGAGCGCATAATTTTTGTTACTCATACTAGTGTCTTCTTAGAGAAAGAATTTTTTCTAAGAAGTACTAGCGGGAGAAAAGTAGAACTCGATGAAGTTCTAGTACCACAGGATACATTAGACAAAGGACAGGAATATGCCACAGGAGGTGGTTGAACATCGTGAGGAGGTTACTCCATAATTTATGGATCAAAGTGAACCACCTCAGGTTCCAAAGAAGCTACGCAGGTCTGGAAGAGTACATCGTGAGCCCAAGAGATATGATTATCTCGTGACTCAACATGGTGACGTACTAGTCTACAAAGAATGAACCCAAAACCTACGAAGATGCTATATCAGATCCAGATTCCGTTAAATGGCTTGAAGCCATGAAATTTGAGATGGACTAAATGTACCAGAACTAAGTATGGCCTCTGGTGGATTCACCTGAAGGGGTAAAACCCATAGGGTGTAAATAAGTCTTCAAGAAGAAGACTGACATGGATGGCAAGGTGCATACATATAAGGCACGACTGGTTGCCAAAGGTTTCAAACAAATTCATGGTATTGACTATGAAGAAACCTTTTTGCTAGTTGCCATGATTAAATCCATTCGGATTATGCTTGCGATTGTTGCATATCATGACTATGAGATTTGGCAAATGGATGTCAAAATGACTTTCCTGAATGGAAACCTTGAAGAGGTTGTGTATATGACACAACCCGATGGTTTCGTTCTTGATGGGCAAGCTAATAAAGTATGCAAGTTGCAAAGGTCCATTTATGGACTCAAGCAAGCTTCAAGAAGCTGGAACATTCATTTCGATAAAGCTATAAAAGAATTCAGTTTCATTAAGAACGAAGATGAGCCCTGTGTTTACAAGAAAGTGAGTGGGAGCGTAGTGGAAATCCTAGTGTTGTATGTCGATGACATACTTCTGATCAGGAATGATATACCAAACTTGAAGTTGATAAAGACTTGGTTATCCAAGTGCTTCTCCATCAAGGACTTAGGAGAAACAGCCTACATCCTTGAAATCAAGATATACCGTGATAGATCACATAGGTTGCTTGGCCTAAGTTAGAGTATGTATATAGACAAGGTACTGAAGAGATTCAGTATGGAAGAATCCAAGAAGGGATTTCTTTCGATGTCACATGGTGTCTATCTCTCTAAGGATATGTGTCCTAAAACACATAATGAGAGAGATAGAATGAAGAGGACCCCATATGCGTCAGTAATTGGATCCATCATGTATGCCATGTTGTGTACTTGGATTGATGTCTCATGTGCATTAAGCACTTGTAGTAGATATCAATTAGATCTAGGTGAGCATCACTGGATGGTTGTCAAGAACATTCTTAAGTACCTGAAGAGGACTAAGGATATGTTCTTGGTTTATAGAAGGGAGGATGAGCTCACTGTAAGAGGATACAATGATGCTAGTTTCCAAATGGATAAAGATGATTATCATTCGCAATCTGGGTTTGTATTTTATCTTAATAGAGCTACAGTGAGCTGGAAGAGCTTAAAGCAAAGTACTACAGCAGATTCTACAACTGATGCTAAGTATATCACATTATTTAATGTAGTCGTGTAGGTGGTTTGGATCAAGAAGTTCATTACTGAACTTAATGTGGTTCCAAGTATTGCTGATCCAGTAAAGTTCTACTACGATAACAATGGAGCCATTGTTGTGGCTTAGGAATCACGGTCTCACCAATAATCCAAACACTTACTTAGTTGATTCAATCTTATCTAAGAGATCGATCAAATAGCGAATGTGTAGATTTTCATAATACCTACTAACCCACTGTTGAAGTTTTTGTTTTTGTAGAAGCATGATGGGCACATAGGATCATTCGATGTTAAATACATAAATGATTGGCTATAGTGCAAGTGGGAGATTGTTAGTGTAGGTGCCCTAGAGCCAATCAATTATTGTAGAATTGACTCTTTGTAAAAATGTTCATTAATCAATAAAAGACATTTTATTCTATATCGTGTAAATCATATCTGTATGTATTGATATATGTCCTTATGATGGTGGAACCGTGACGAGGTATCAAGTGTTTCAAATTTTGATAGTGAGACCCTTTGCTCACATATGGTGGCCATTCTAGAAATGTCCGTAGCCCGAGTATTATTTTGACCAAGGACATAGATAATACGGTAGGACTATCATAGTGTTGAACGACCCTATCAAAAGACAGTGACTGATCTCACTAGTCAAGGTTATTTGTCAACAACCTAGTGTAACACATTGGTGCTTGCTATAGGCAAGTTCACTGGACTGACTCACTAGAGGATTCCATATAGATAGTAACCCTACTGTCTATGGAACAAATCCTCTAACAAATGGTGGTGTATGTGATCCTTAGACTTGAGATCACCAAAGCGCCTTGTGCACCGATTGGTGTAGTTTGACACTAGCCTAACGCAATTTTATTCAGAGCTATTAATACGGTAGTTATTGGCTACATTAAGGATTGTATCAAAACTATGGTGGATCGACAGAGGATTCATCACTCTCGGGTATGGGAGAAGTTGTCTCACTGCACAATTCAGTAAATGGTAATGACACTAAATATGTGGCCACAGTGGGATTGAGTTGTTGCTCAATCTAATTTATTATTCCGATCATTGGTCTAGTAACTGAATACAAAGATATCAAGAGTAACTGAGGTTGACATTATTTCTGTATCTCAGTCTCGATGAGATAACTGATGATGAAAGGATTTGATTGCATAGCAACCATATCATTGATAGGTAGCTATTTCGCTTAATCCAAATATATTGGGTGGCCATGATGCCTTACTAGGAGCCAATCTTGGTCTGTGTGTAGTGAGACAATTAATTGGTGTTAATCGCGATACTACTCATTACCGGTATGATGAGGAGCCTACGGGTCACACACTTAGAAGACAATTTAAGAATTGTTTTGTTCAAGGGGTATTTTCATCTTTTAGGACAAAATGGTATTTTGGTAATCTCATAGTGCAATTAAATTGGTTGAGGTTGTTGCCCATACTTAATTTAATGTTAAAATTAAATTAGTGAGATTATATTTAAATATATGTATGCATATATTTAAATGAATTATTATTATTAATTAAATGTTAATATATTTTATAAATATATTAATTGATTTTAATTATAATAATAATTAATTTAAAATAAAATACCATCAGAAGGGTGTTTGGATACAAGGGTGGATTAGAGTTGGAACCCATGTGTATTCCTTATAGGAATAGGGTTTTAACAACTTGCACTATATAAGTGCAAGTTGTGTTAAAGAAATTTCATTCAGTCCTTTATTAGACAAAGAAAAGGCAGCCTCTTTTCACCATTCTCTCTCACGTTCTCCCCTTGGTTTTGAATCAAAGATTTTTCTTTGATTCAATTTGATTCTTGAAGCTAATTAGTGGATCTAGCAAATCTCTCTTTGGTTCTTCGGATTGTCTTCATGTGGATCATTGTTCTTTCGGTTTTACGTTGAATCGGTAGTGAAGTAAATTTAGAGACATTTGAAGAAGCCTCCAAATGTGCATAAGATCTCTGATCCTTGTTTGGATTGATATTATTTTGTGCAAAATTTTGAATTAACATGTAAACTATATAATCTATACTCGGATCTTAGCATAAAAGGAATCGATTCATCCTTTTGATTTTTGTTTTTCCGCTGCGTTGGGTAAATCGATTCCTAACATGGTCGACGTCCCAAAGAAAGTTCCACATTGGGACTCTCAATACTTTTTCTACGAGGCCGAGGAGACTGGCATCTTTGCTTCAGAAGCTAGTAAGATTCTGATTCTTGTGCGTGCAAAGAATGTTTCGAAGCTTGACCATCGAACTAACCAAATTCTTTTGCTTTGTAGTAAACATTGAGCAAAACTTTCTTCTTGGAGCAAGCTTAGCGTGGCTTTAGCGTTTCAGCAATCTTTTCGAGGATGAGCACAACGTTAACGAGCTTATCACGCTTCCTCTATTGAGAGAGTACAACTTCTATACCAATGAAGCCAAATTCAATACCATTTGTCAGAAAGATATGTGCTTACTTGCTTGCTTTTTCTTTTCCACTCCATTAGGTCACTGACTGTTTGAAACCCTTTGCAGATATGTGGGCCGAACAACCTAAAGGTTTAAAGAAGAAAACGACAATGCTTAGGGCTACCAAGAAATCATCGGTTGCTCCAGCAAAGAAACAACCCGCTGGTACCGCTAGGGTGTCAGGGTAGGGTACCTCACGCTTGGTTCTCAAGTGCAATGGTGGCAAGCTTAGGGAAGGCCCAAGTGTGAAGAATAGTCAAGGAGAAGGGTGCCTTCGAGCTCTAAAAAGGGCTGGCGAAAAAACCTCCAAGCCAGCTAGAGGCTCGAGGAAGCAGAAAGTACCCAAGCAACATGATGGCTTGGGCAAGAAGAGGTGCCGGAGCAGTAGGAAGGCTCTGGCAAGAAGAAATTGATCAAGCCGTAGGGGGGCTCGGGAAAGCAAAAGGTCACCGAGAAGTAAGGTGGCTTGAGCAAGGAGGTTGTAAGGCAAGCTGGTGGCCCTAAGAAGCTTGCGGCCAAGGACTTGTCCAAGAAAAAGTCTGTTCCTACGGACGGGGTTGTCATTCCCGTGGGAAGTAAATCAAGCTCGCTTCAACAAGGAGGACAAAAGGCAGACGAGGTAACTCAGGTCGTGCATTGATCAATGAGCTCCCCGAGTACATTAGCGTTAGGACCTCAACGGTCAAGGTTGTTGTTACCTTGCAGACTTTTACGAGCATTAAAGATTTGTCTCCTTCCTAGTTGCTAGCTTGGGCATGTAGCTACATGACTAAGGTATTAATAGTTCACACCCTTTACTCTTTTGCATGCTTTTCCTTCTTCTTCGCCGACTCTCTTTTCTTTTTAGGCTTGGGTGGCGACCAAGCTTCTCTTCGATGAGAGTTACCCCACATTGAAGGGTACTCATCTGGGGTGGTAGGAGGCGAAGAAGCTATAGAAAGACGTCTTGGCTAGGGCCAACCTGGCAGAGAAGGAGAAAGACCTGAACAGGCTGAGCTTGATCAACTTAAAGAAAAGGTCGAAGCCTCTAAGGTCAAGGAAAGAGAGTTCTTTGACAAATCAAGGCGAGCGAGACTGCTCGAGCAAAGGCGGAAGCGAAAGCGGTCGAGGCTGAGAAGAGTTTGGCATAGCAATGAGGTTATAATAACAAACAGAATTTTGAGCTTACCTAGGCTCAGAAGGCTACCTCGGACAGGGAGGCTAAGTTTAAGAAAGCCTTGCTTGGCACACCAAGGAGGTGAAAGGTCACCAAAGGGTCGAGGCTAAGCCTAAACAGCTGAGGCTCCACATTAGGAAGCTGAACTTGGCCATCACGAGTTATGCTTGGTCTCCCTGGTATAGAAACTATAAGAAGCTCATCCTTCACTCGACTTCTCCTTCCTTTCGAGGGCTAATCAGAAAGAGGCTGATAGGATGAAGATTAAGGCCCAAGGCATGGAATACGTTTACTCAGATGACTCCGAGCCTGGTAGTGACGGTGAGGAAGAGGTCAAGAAAGGAGAGGAGGATGCTAGTGTTAAGCAAAAGGTGAAAGATTCGACTTCTCTGGCCACAGTCCTGCCTATTGCTGCCGATCTTCCTCCAGTCAAGACTTTGAAAGATGTCCCAACTCCTGCTCATGAAGAGGCTGCCAAGACTTTTGCTATCAATGATCCTTCTGCCCCCATTGGCAACAATACCCTTACTCCTATTGCCTAGAGAATTTTTTTACATCTTTTTTGTTTTTAGTTTAGTTTGTAACTAAACTGGTACAATCAATGAAAAATATATTTTGCCCATTTCTCTCGAGCAATTTTTATTTCTAAGAAGTTGTTTCGATCGTCCTAATCAGACTTAACATAAAAAATTTGAATTTGCTCCAAGTTATACGTAGCATGCTTTTTAAGGAACTTTTCAAATATATGAGAAAATCTTATGTGTGACAACTCCAAGTTTAGACTAGTTGTCCATCTCGAGTTTTGGTCACTTATTTATAACCGATTTTCTTTCGACATGTTTTACTCGAGTTTAACTTCGTCGATTTGGGGAATTCCTCCCTTCATGAGTTGAATTTGGGTGAGGCTTATGAAGCTAAGCTGCCTTTTTTCAAACTCTTGACTCTGAGTTTTGGATGTGATTGCGTATGTCGCGATTTTGAATCAATAAATAATAAATGACAAACAAAATAACAATAAATAAAAGGTGATGAGCAAAATAGAGTTCATGAATAATACCTGTTTTTTATTGAAAGAAATTTGACCCTAAACGACCTTACATTGAATATGAAGAAAAAACAAAACATGGTTGGAACCCGAGCTATTTATTGGTAATACATTCGCAAATGCTCGGTGTTCCATGCTCGCAATACAGCTTCACCATTGAGGTGTTCTAGATGGAAAGTTCCTAGTGTGAGCTTTTCAAAGATCCTGAAAGGACTTTCCCATTTGGGCCCAAGTGTCCCCAACTTCGAGTTTTGTGTACCTTGGATGACCTTTCTGAGGACTAGGTTGCCCATTCCAAAGTCTTTGTTTTTGACCTTGGAGTTAAAGTATCGTCTAGCTTACTACTAATAGGAGGCGAGCCTTAGCTGAGACTTGGCTCGATGTTCTTCAATAAGATATAGTCTCAAGCAGATAAGATCTTTGTTTATTTCTTCCTTAAAGACCTCCCACCGGAACGAGCTAATCCCCACTTCAACTAGGGCCATTGCTACACACCTGTATGAAAGTGAGAACAGGGTTTCTCCTGTCAAGCTTCTAGTTGTCGTTCTATAAGACCATAAGGCCTCGGGCAATTCCTAAGACCATCTTCCTTTAAGGACATCGAGCTTCTTTTTGATGGTGTGCTTGATTACTTTGTTTACAACTTTTACTTGGTCGTTGGTTTGAGGTCGATAAACAGGGGCAAACTTTTTTTGATACTAGGCCTTTTGCAAAAAGATTTGAAGTCATCACAATCGAACTATTTTCCATTATCGATTATTATGGTATGGGGAATTCCGAATCTACAAATGATGTTTTTGTAGATGAAATCCTTCAGTTTGTTCGATGTAATGGTAGTCGAAGGCTCGGCTTTTGCCCACTTGGTGAAGTAGTCCACTATGACCACTACGAACTTAACACCCCATTTTCCTGAAGGCAAAGGGCCTATCAGATCAAGTCCCCAAATTGTAAATGGCCAAGGGCTTGTTAGAGTAGTTAACTCTTGGGGTGGAGCTCGAGGAACATCTACAAATCTCTGGCATTTGTCGCATCTACATACATAGTCTACTGCATTGTCAAAGACTGTTGACCAATAATAACCTTAGTGGAGTACTTTGTATGCTAGAGACCTGCCCCCTGCATGATTCCGACAAATGCTTTCGTGGATCTCTCTCAAAACATATTCTGCATCCTCGTGATCAACACACTGCAAGAGTGGCGAATTGTACCCACGCTTATATAGTTTGTCATTAATGACGTGTATCGAGCTGACTTAGCTCAGAGTGTCTTAGCTTCAATTCTACCTTTTAGCTTTGTTCCATCCCTTAGGTAAGCAATTATTGTGTCCATCCAACTATATCTCTGCCCTGTTACCAAAACTATTTTTGGGGACGCGAGGATGTTAAGACTTGGCAGAAACTTGACCATAATGGAATCATCACTCCTTTGCTCATCATCGAAGCACGGCGAGTCAGAACATCAGCAACTAAGTTCTTTTCCCTAGAAATCTGTAAAACAGTAAAAGTCTTGAACTGCTCGAGCTTAGTTTGTACCTGTCAGAGATAGGACGCCATTATGTCTTCTTTTGCCTGATGTTCCCTGGAAATCTGGTGGACCATGAGCTGAGAGTCATTGTAGATTTTATGGACTCTGCCTCTATTTCTTTGGTGAGGCGGATTCCTACGAGCATTACTTCGTATTCTGCCTTGTTGTTTGATATGACGAACTCGAATCTGACTGCAGCTTAGATCGGGTTCCCTTTAAGACTTTCGAGTAAGAGCCCAGCTCTTGGCCCCTTCTCATTTGAGGACCCATCCATATATAAAGTCCATTGCCACAGATTGTCGAGCTTTGGTTTCCCTGGTTCATTCGCTTCCGAGGTGCTCGCTTCTAACGGGCTCATTTCCCTCTCGGGCTAATAGGAGAACTTTGAGATAAAGTCTGCCAAAGCTTGCCCCTTTATTGTTGTTTTCAGGATGTACTTGGTATCATGTTGACTCATCTCCATCGTCCACTAAATTCTACCCGATGCCTTGGGCTTCTGTAATTATTTTTCTCAACGGAAAGTTCGTTAGCACATGTATGGAGTGCGCTTGGAAATAGGGCCACAGTTTTTGAGCGGTGATAACAAGTGCATATGCGAGCTTTTCCATCTTAGGATATCCCTCTCTACATCGAGCAACCTCTTGCTCACATAGTACATCGGCCATTGCACTCTTCCCTCTTCGCATAACAAAGCTGCACTGATCACGGACTTAGATATCGATAAATACATAAGCAAAGGTTCACCCTGGATGGGCTTTGACAGCAAAGAAGGCTGCCCCAAATGGTTTTTCAATTCCTAGAATGCTTTCTTGCACTTCCTCTGTCCATTTGAAACCCTTTTTTACCCTTTAGGATTTCGAAGAAAGGTAGGCACCTGTATGTGGCTCAGGACAAACCTGCTAAGTGCGCCCACACACCCTATCAAGCTCTATACCTGTTTTATGCTAGTTGGGCTTTTCATGTTCAGGAGAGCTTGAATCTTGTCTAGGTTGGCTTCGACACCTCGCTGATTAACAAGGAAACCCAGAAACTTTTCCGAACTTACTCCGGAAGCACACTTCAAAGGGTTAAGTCTCATTTTGTATTTTTTGAGGATGTCGAACATTTCCCCTAGGTGCTCAATGTGGCTTTCGACGACCTTTGATTTGACAAGCATGTTGTCAATGTACACCTCCATTGTCTTGCCAATTTGCTCGGTGAACATCTTGTTCACCAAATGCTAGTAGGTCGCTCTAGCATTTTTCAAGTCAAATGGCAGACCCTGTAATAGTAAATACCCTAGTCAGTAATAAATAAGGTGTGCTCTTCATTGGGCTGATACATCGGGATTTGGATATATCTCGAGTATGCATCCATGAAGCTGAGTAGTGTAGTCTCGGCTGTCGCATCTACTAATTGGTTGATCCGGGGCAGCAAAAAGTTGTCTTTGGGACAGGTTTTGTTCAAATCTTTTAAGTCAATGCAAGTTCGCCACTTACCATTCGACTTTTTCACCAAGACTGGGTTGGCAAGCTAGTCCAGGTATTTCACTTCCCTGATGAAATTGATGTTTAGAAGCTTGTCAACTTCATCTTTAAGCGCTTTGGACAGTTTTGTATCCATAGATCTTCTTTTCAGTTATATTGGTCAGGTTGTTGCGTCGACATTTAATCTGTGGCACATTACCTCGGGGCTGATCCATACCATATCTGCATGCACCCATGTGAACACGTCGAGATTTTTCTTTAGGAACCCTACAAAATTGTCGGCCAGTTCGTTGCTCAGACTACTACCAATTTTTAACACACGAGTTAGGTCTTCCTTGCTAACAGATTCTTCTCGCAGCTTTTCTTTTAGCCCTATTGTGGGCTCTTCTTTATGGATTTGAGAATTTATGGTGTCCTCCAAAGGTCCAAGGATTGGCTTGAACTTTACAATTACCATGGTTCTCGGGAGCGGCCATTTTAGTGCAGCATGAATAGCTCGGTTGTAACATTCCCGATATTCTTTTATGTAGCTCCTAATTGTCGCGACCTTGCCTGGAATTGAGAACCTCATTGCTTAGCAACGTATTGAGGTGATTGCACTCAGATAATCTAGGATCAATCTTCCAAGGATGACATTGTACGTGGTCGGGCAGTCCACCACTAAGAATTCTGTCATCACTGTCTTGATCTTGAGTTATGCCCCTAAAGTCATGGGCAAATCGATTGTTCCCTTAGGGACTAGGTTGTCCCCGGTGAATCCATAGAGTAGCAATGGACACGCCTTTAGGTCTCTCTCTGTGAACCTCATTTCTCGAAAAACTCCCAAGAAGATGATGTTCACTGCACTACTATTATCAACCATTACCCTGAGTACTCAGGCGTTGCCGATCCTTGCTGTGATCACAATCGCATCATGGTTATGGCAAGGAGATTTTTCACACTCATCCATAGTGAATCCTATCACCTCGCTCTCTTGTTTGGATCGCTTTGGCGACTTCTGTTCAGAACTCATTACTTGGGGCACCAAGTCTGTTCTAGCCTCTCGTGCATATTGCTTGCGAGAACGCTTTAAGCTTCCCACAATGTCGGGACCCCCATAGATCATACCTACCAAGACCTCATTGTTGGTCGGGGCTTACTAGACTTGATTATTCTACTCGTCTGTATTTTTGCGAGCTAGCACCTCCTTGACAAATTCTTTTAGGTGGCCCCTTCAGATCAAATCTTCGTTGGTGTCTTTTAAAGCCTAACACTCATTGGTGTTGTGCCTGATGTCCCGGGGGTATCAATAATATTTCTACCGATCTTTTCTGCCTGAAGCCCCCTCAACCTTTTTGGAGTGGGCAGTCTCTTAGCCTTATGGGAGACTTTATATATGTGAGCTATGTCTTGAGTGAGGGGGGTGTACTCTGCGTATCACGGAAAAGGTTGCCTTTACCCGCGATTTTTTATTTTTTACCTTTTATGGAATCTGTTCTGGTCCCTATCATTGCAATCTTGACCCCTTCATTTATCCATTTGGTGATCTTGTCACTTGTCTAGGGCTCTTCGTGGCGAGCTTCTAGCTAGGGCCGCTAGTGAGCTTTCCACTTGTTGATGTTTACTAGCCATTTGGTCTAACTTTGTTAAGCTCACATGGTCTTCACTTTGGAGTTCTTTTCATCGCTCTGTCTATGACCTGATACCCGTGATAAGTAAAGTCTGAATTGACTTTTCAGGTTCATCCATGACCTTTGCTTGTTCATTCTGGAACCTCGTTAGATACAAGGTCAATGTTTCATCTCTCTTCTGATGAATATTGCTCAAGTAGCTGAGTGGCATTACTAACTGTCTCCTCGCTTGGAATTGTTATAGGTACAATGAGGAGAACAATTGCCAAGAGCTAATCGAGTTCACCTTGAGCCTTTTGTTCCACCTCTTGGCATCCCTTACCAATGTGACCGCGAAGCAGTGGTACTCTACCAAGTCACAGACCTAGTGTAGTTTCATCAGGTCGTTGAAAGTGTCAAGATGGTCTCTAGGAATTCCTTTCCCATCGAACTTGCTTTTTGGCACCTTGAATCCCTAAAGAAGCGGGGCCTAGCGAACTTCTTCTATGAATGGAGAGCTTACTATCTCTTCTGCCGCATTGTTCTAGTGGGCTCTTAGATCGTCGAGCATTCTCTGCACTCGATCTAAGTCTTCGTTATGGGGATTGACTTAGCTAGCTCTGTTCAACCTCACTTCAAGCAGATGAGTTCGCAAGTCTGTCACTTGTAAGCCCCCTCCATTGTGCGCATTGACGCGCGAAGTCAATTCATGATGGCTTGGCTGGTAGGTGTTATCAAGCTCATCAGTACGTTGCTCAGAACATTGGTTATAACCGGAACGTCGGTCATTGCCAGATTGGCTTGCATTACTCATCTCGCAAACTTGCGATGTTTAAGCATGCCTTTGGCATGGGTTAAAACCGGCACACTGACGTTGGGGATATCGTTGAGCAGGTTAAGTATCCCTCTAGTGACCATTGCCTTCATCTTCCCTCACGGGCTCTTTGTTTGGTCGCCTCCCAAGGATAGTTTGCCCTCTGGATTCTCGTTCATGAGAAACATGTGCTCGGCGATGCTAAGATTGCCGACTGTTCCTCAGTGCTAACAAACCAAATTGGTCACTGTCTGAAATCCGACCTGTTAGGGTAACATCGTCGAAGCACGACCGGTCCAGGTCTTAAGGGGCTGACTGATGGTTTCTCAATTTAGCCACGTTCTGTTGCATCACCTGTGCAACCATCATTTTGATCATCTCCATCAGTTGACCATTTTCGGGATTCGACGTCCCTGCCCCCTGCTAGTTTGCGACCTGCTAACCTAGTGGCAATGGTGGTCAACGCCCAACGACGTCTTGATGCACCTCCTGGTGGGTGGTTTCCACATTTTCATGGTTTCTAGTGGTGGTTTTTGATCTTGTACGAACCATTGTGGGCCTTGAGTATTCGGGTCACTGGGATTGTTTACTGAAAATTTTGAGATTTTGGCGAAGGTCCTTCTAGCGTCAAAATGTTGATACAAGATTTGCACCAACTAAAGCGATCTGATTGACCTTAACGAAATCGGAACTAATGTCTGCATGATTATGGGTAACCAGCAATGTTATGAATGAAAAGCAGTAAAATAATGACATAAAGAGTTTCTAAATTGGTTCGGCGAGTTAAACTCTTGAGTCTATGTCCACTATTTTTGTATTTGCTGTGAGAGCTTACAATAATATTCGTAGAACAATTTGCTAACCTCTTTCTTATCATTGGTGGGGGTTTATATATAGATTTTGTACAAAGGAAATAGCAAAAATAAAGGGATTACAATTAAGATTGAAATGCAACTTAGATGTTCTCGCGATTGAGCACTGAGATTGCGCTATGATTGTTGTCGATCTGATCCTTTCCAAGATATTTTGGATCTGAAGTTATCTGTGAGCTGGTTGAACAACTGTAAGGATTGGTCGCGACTAGCTTGTGCTAGGTTGAGCTACAACTCAACGAGCTTATGCTGGGTCAGACAATCAATTGAGTCGAACTGATTGTAGATCGAGCTATAACCTCACAATCCTCCAAGCTCGATGGAAAAATCACACACAACAAATCCTATCTAAATACACATTTATTTCAAAATTCAAAATTCTCTTCAAAATACAATACTATTCTATTCAACTCAAAATATTTAGATTATTTTTAAACCCCTATGTTTGTTAATTGAACTAAACACCTCAAAGAATAAAAGTTTATAAATTGACAAAAACATCCCCACCCACCCATATTTGCTAGATTCCAGCTACCCCCACTGAAAGGTGGCCGAAATCTGCCATAATGGTGCACTATCGATTGGATATGCCCGGTAGTGCGCCGATTTGGCCTTTTTTGGCCAAATCTATGGTTGCTAGATCTGGCCGTTGATGACGGCCATATCTTGATCGTCGTTTGGCTGTCAACGATGGCCAGATCTGGCCTTTTTCGGCCATGTCCAAGGTGGATTTAGACAGAAAAGGTCATATCGGTGCACTAGTGGCCATATCTAGCTGGTAGTGTGCCATTACGGTAGATTCTAGCCACCCTTTTAGCCGTGGTGGCTAGAATCTCGCAAATGTGGGTGGGTGAGGGTGTTTTTGTCAATTTATAAACTTTTATTGTTGGGAATGTTTAGTTAAATTAACAAACCTATAGGGTTAAAAATAATCTAAATATTTTCAGAAAATGCTATTAAAAAATTTACAAAAAAATTCTCAGAATACTACTCAACTCAACTTTTTCCAAATGACTATTCTATAAACTCCCAAAATAGTGAACCAAACGGAGTTAAGTAAAAAATCGAATTTGTTTCAATTAGCCCAGCCCAACAACCATACTTATAAGGGAACGAAAAAAAGCAATAATTTGTAAGCTATAAGGGTGGGGTAATGTTATACTAAGGGGGCGTTTGATTCAAGGAATGTTGGATTACTAGAAAATTAGATTATCTTAAAGATTATTGGGAATCTTTAGGAAAATGTATTTGGTTAATTGATGGGTATGTTATATTAATATGTTTTGTTGGGAGGAATGAATTGATCGGTATGTTATTTAAATTACTGAATTGTCTTCTAATTAAATATTATTATTATATTATTTTTTAATATTGATTATTATTTGGATTCTTATAACCCCCCTGCATTTAAAAACTTAGCAAAAACAACCCCATAATAAAAGTTTGGAAAATCAACAAAGCACCCCACCAACCCAGCCACTATCGACCGTCGGCAACCACTGCAGGTCGTCGGCAACCTAACAGCACATGGAAGGTAGGAAATGGCCTTCGTGGGCCATATGGCCATTTTCGGCCAGAGATCTGGCAGGAAATGGCTAGACGTGACAGATCTGGCCGTTGACGACCAAATCGATGACAAATTTGGCCATTTCTGGCTAGATATCTGGCTGGAAATGACCATATTGGCACACGACGATCATTTTCGGTCTTCTGTGCGCCGTTTTGGCTGCAGCAGGTTGCGGCGGTGGTTGTCGGCGGCAGGTGGGTGGGGGTGGTGGCTTGGGTGGGCTTCAATTTGTTTTGAATTCAACGGTAATTTTGTCCAAAAAGTTAATTAATTGGGGTAAAATTGTAAAAACTATATTCATGTAAATAAATTTAAAAATAAGGGCATTATTGTCCTAAAATTTTATTAATAAGGGATAGAATTGTAACAAAAAAAAATAACCCTGGTAATATTAGAATACCTAAGAAAATAGAGGTAATCAGATTATCTTCAATATTACCAATAATAATCAATATTGGTATTTGAAAATTACCTGTATTTTGATAACCTAACATGATAATTAAGTAATATAAGATGATTTAACCCCAGTGATCTCACCTAACCCCCCAACCAAACGCCCCTGAAGATTAGGATGTTATAAAATTATCCCATCTTTTACCATTATACATTTATACTTGTCTATGAAAGTGATGAAATTTTAAAACAAAAAAATGGAGCAAGAGAAGGAGAAGAACAAAGGGAGCGAGGAGAGATGGAGAGGAGCCATTGCTAACCTGACGGAGATGTCTTCCAATTTGGAGTCTCTCCAAAAACTGCTTCTCAAAAAAGCTGTTTTTGTCGATGAAGAGACCTTCACCAAAGCCTCTCTCAGCTCTGAACAAGCCAGAACCATCAAAGTCGGTATACTAAATTTCGATTCATTTGTTATTGTTATGATTCATGAATTTTTTGATCTGGGTTTTTATACAATTATGTTTAGAATAGGTCTTTTGGTTTATTTAGTGCAATATTATTATATTTTTATCTATATATTTAATATTTTTAAGTGCTTTTGAATTTGTTTGTTTGATTCATTTAAGTTGATTCTTGGTGTTTTAGCTGAGGTTAAGTGAGGTATCTGCTATTATCAGTTTAATTAAGTTAACTGTTTGAACTTGATCTTACAAATTATATTGGCTGGTCCTTAGTTTGTGTGTGAATTTCATAGATGGTGATTTCTTTTTTCTCGTTTTTCATTTTCTTTTGGTCTTATCTGTTCTTTTGATTAGTTTGATTTGTATGTGGGTAAGTTGGTTTGATTTACTAGATGCTGCAACTCCATTATAGATTATCCTTGATGTCGTGTTTTAGTTTTACTGAATTTATATATATATATATATTTTTTTTCGTGTAATTGGGACGAGAGTGAGATTCTCGTGTACTTCTTTTGATGCAGTTACTCTAATTCTCCATAGATCCATGGATAAGAATATTTGTCCATCATTTATATATTTATTTGATTGTGATTTTCTCATTTTTCATTTTCTTTTTGGCTATGATGATGTGTGATTGTTTTACAGCTTGTGTATGTCTTCTTTTGATTAGTTTGATTTGTGTGTCGGTAAGTTGGTTTGACTGATTAGATGCTGCAAATCCATTATAGATGATTCTTGATGTTGTGTGTTTTAGTTTTATTTAGTTTATATATTTATTTATTTTCATTTCACAGCGACAAGAGTGAGATTCTTGTGTACTTTTGGTGCAGGTAGTCTAATTCTTCATAGATCTGTGGATAAGAATATGTTTCCATTATTTATAGATTTATCGGATACCGATTTTTTTCTTTTCCTACTTTTATTTATTTATTTTTTTCTGCTCTTAACAATTTACAATCTGTGATTTTCATATTTGGTACATCTAGGCGATAGGTTGGTATCTTTCTAGATTCTTCTAGCTATATGGTATTTGTGAAGTGCTATGAGATGCATAATCACTCTGGTGCTTGTCTTCATCCTTCTTTTTGATAGGTTTGATTTGTGGGCTTTGAAGTAAGATTGTCTAGTTCTTTATTTGATTGATCTGCTCGAAGTATGAGTTCATCCTTAAACCATCTTCTTTGTTAACTAGTTGAGTTAATACTTTTATTTCATTGTAGTGTATGAAATACTTTGCTGTTGCTGATCCTGTGATTTACACCTAGTAATGATTAATTGGTTTAATGCAATGGCAAATTGGTGAAAATAAGCATAACATTGCACCCTTTTTTTTTTTTTTTTTTTTTTTGAGGACATAAAAATACATCTTAGGATTGAAACCAGATGTAAACTGTACTTTTGAGGCAGATACTGTATTTCAAATAACTTTTCCTGCTAGCATCCAAAGGTACTGTCCAGAAAGTACAAAGATATTTAATGTTAGCTATCTTTTGCATATAGGTTCTGGAGCAAAGAGTAGAGACTCTGGAAAGAGAGCTAGATGCTGCCATTACAGCTGCTGCTCATGCTCGTTCAGAGAAAAGACACGCTGAGGCAGCACAAAAAGCTGCTGAATTACGTGCACAAGAGATAACAAGAGAGCTTGAGAATACCACAAGTATGTGTAGTCTTGAATTCTTATTTCTTTTGAAAAATAAATCTTGATTAAAGATTAGGGAAGAAATCTAGCACTAATGTTTTAGAATTGTTCCCCCTGTTTGGTACACTTTTCAAATCTTATCCTATCCTATTGTAAAGAGTAAAAACATGTTTGTTTCTCTATTCACTGAATTCAATTCAAAATCCAATCATATTCTATTCAGCTCAAAACATACAATTACTTTTAACAATAAAAATTTATAAATTAACAAAGACACCCCCACCCACCCAAGGCACTGTTGGCTACCAGCAACCACCGCCGGCCACGGGCATCAGAATGACGCACGATCGACTGGATCTAGCTGATCGTGTGCTAATTTAGTTGTTTCTAGCTAAATGCACAGTGGATATGGCTAGAAAAGACCAGATTGACGCACAACCGGCCAGATCCAGTCGGTCGTGAGCCATTCCGGTGATTGTCGGCCACTATCCGGCGGTGGTGGCCGGCTGCTGGCAGTCGGTTGGGTGGGTAAGGGTGTTTTTGTTAATTTATAAACTTTTTTTTGGGGGAGAGGGGGTGTCTAGCTAAATTAACAAATGTAGGGGGTTAAAAAATAATCTAAATAACTTTAGAAAATGTACCAAATACATTCTCAGAATCCTATCTTTTTTTATTTAATCCTATTCAGAATAGTTTTTCAGAATATTATATTTCAAATGATATACCAAACAGGCTTGTTATTATTTGCTGCTTTTTGTTTGGGTTTACAGCTCATAAATTGTTGGGGAATAAGCACATTTAGGCATAGAATCAAATTAAATCTGGTTGAATAAAATCTAATTTTAATTCTGTCATGCAATTTGTATAATGAAAAGCATTGGAGTAATTTGCTTTTAGTATAAATTATTGAACAAGAGGTATGCTCTTGTATGTTAAAAGAACAGGATGACATTTGAATCAAAAAGAATTTATTCATTGTCCAAAAGAACACTGGAGAACGTCCTTGGGAGTGCTTCATCAAGTTATTTTCAACAAGGGAAAATTAATGCCTCATCAATGGCTTGGTTATAGAATAAGTACATTGATGAATACCCTTCTGCCTAGTCTCACTCTAATGCCAACCAAGAACACAAATAACGCAACAATAGACCCATAATGCACATAAACCAGTCACGGCAAGAATGGACTTTTGTTTGGCTTAATGATGCCAGTTACTAACATCTCCTTAACTAGGTGCTCAATCTCATTTTTATGAAAATAGGGATACCAATATAGCCGAATGTTGGGTGGTCTACTGCCAAGTTCCAATTTGATGGTGTGGTCATGGACTGTTTCTAGTGGGAGCCATGAGGTGGTTTCAAATAAGGCTTCATGACGTTGTAACAGTTTTTGGACCCTTAAATCCCCCACTTCCTTCTCTTCTGACTGCGATTGTAGACGATTGAACTCAATCCAATACCTTGGACCTTCCGATTGCAATGTTTTCAACAGCCCTTTAAGTGACACCATGGTCTTGTTTAAGGATGGATCTCCCTTAAGAGTGATCACTTCACCAGCCAAACTGAATTTCATTACCACAATTAGTCATAGTGTTTTCAACCAAGCCACTACCGAAATGACGTCAGCTCCACTCATCTCAAACCGAAAGAGATTTTGAATAATGGTGATACTCTGCAAATTAAGCTCAACGTCTTTACATTCCCCATCACATCTGACGTGATACACATCGCCCACTCTGACCTTGAAAGCCCTAGTACGAATTACCGAAATATTCAACTCCTCTGCCACTTGCCGACGAATGAATTATGGGAGGCTCTTGCTTTCGACTAAAACGATCACCTCCTTTCCCCCACTATTCCTTCTCAACTTCAACATCTTTGGCCCATCAATTCCCACAACTGAGCTAATCGAAAGTTCAGCTTCGTGCGGTTTGAGGTTTTCTTCGTTCACGGCTCCCTCCTTAGATTCCTCCATGTCGTCTCTGTCTTCTTGTTCTTCCACCAACAATACTTGGAATTGCCTCTCCCCACATCTATGGCCTAGTGTAAACTTAACATCACAACGATAACACAAACCCCTTTCTCTCTTCTTCTGAATTTTGGCTTCTGTCAACCTTCTGTAGGGAAAGTCTTGCTGGAAGGTGTTTACACGGGAGCTGTGTTTTGGCGTCAACCCAAAACTTGAAATATTTTCGGTGGAGTTTCGTCTAAAGGAAGTTGGCGAGTTTCTTTGGCTAAGGATAGTGTTGGGTTGGGTCATATGGGTATGGGTTTGGGTTGGGATTTAGTAGTTTCTTCGGGCTTGTAAAAACTTGGGTTTTGGTGCGGCCCACTAAAATTTCCCCCCACTTTTCCCATTCGGCCCAAACCAGATCTGGCCTCTTCCCGTTGGGCCAGGAGAGAAACTTTGGTCAAGGAGTCAATTTGGCCCAAAAGGTTGGGCTATTGCAACTTTATTTCCACGTTAATCTCTGACTTTAACCCATCTAGGAAGGCCGCCATCAAAACATCCTCCCTCTCATCCACCGTCAGCGCTGCCACCTCCTCGAAACGACGGTGATACTCCAACACAGATCCCACTTGCTTCGTCGACATGATCATCTCCAAGGGACTAACTTCTTGGGCACTGCTAAACCTTTGTAGAAGCACCACCTTAAAAGAAGGCCAAGCTACCATCAGTGTCCTGGATTTTGTCCACTAAAACCAGTGCAAGGCTTCATCCTCCATATATAACACCATGGCTGAGACCTTGTTTTCATCTGCTATCTGATTGATGCAAAAATAACACTCAACCTGAAATATCCACCCGTAGGGATCGTTGCCAGAAAATATCGGTTACTCCAGCCTTCATCCTCACCATTCTCTCCTGTTTCCCCCGTCACCATGATGGTATCTTTCATTCTCGTAGGGTGGTGGTGCTGGTGGTGCATGTGCATGTGCATGTGCATGTGCATTTCCCAGATGGTTTCCTCTATCGTGTTGGTTCCCTATTACCGAATGTTCTCCTTCTTCCAACACCACTTGTCTCCGCCGAGCCTTGTCTTATTCGTCCCTACGCCTCATCCAGTTCTGCATTTCAGCCAGGATTTCCCTCATGGACGTAACAGTTTCATTAAGTCTGGTTATGTCTCTCTTGATGTTGTCAACTCTACCCTCCATTCTAGTGCTAACCATACCTTAGAGAGCTTAAGCTCTGATACCAGTGATGAATACCCTTCTGCCCAGTCCCAGTCTCACTCTAACACCAACCAAGAACACAAATAACCCAATAACAGCCCCACAATGCACATAAACCAGTCACAGCAAGAACAACAGCAAACTAATAACACAGTAACGAGAGAAAAAGGCTATTTCATTGAGATTCCAGAATTTACAAGATAACAAAAAGAGATGAAAAGGAGGCAACACCCAGCTGGTCTTCGAGGGCCAACAACCTCCCCAAACCTTTTACCCAAAATCAGAGAATGATCCTATCACCACACCCCTTCATCCTTTATTCTGTCACCCTAGATTCTAACTAACAACCTAGCCACCTGTAACAAACAACCCAGGGCACCTGTAACAAACAACCCAGGCCTCCTGTAACCATATTAATTTCCCTTTTTGCCCCCTTTGCCCTTGCGTGTGGACCTCAAGGTGATATCGGGTCCATCATACATCCTCTTTAGAAGCCAAGATCTAAAACTTTGGTGCATTTAAGACAAAAACATCCATTTAGTTTAGGGATAACTGTCCTTGGTGGTTAGTTTAATCATTTTCTTTGGTTTAATAGTTTATATTGATTGTTACTGCTAGGAACGTTGCGGTAATTTATCGTTTTTTTGGAGTGGAAGTCTTTTGGGTCTTACTTGGGTCTATCATGAGTTATTAGCTCTTTACAAGGCATTTTATTTTAAAATTCATCAGAAACTAACTTCCTCTGCATGGGAGGTTTTTGACTAAAAGAGGGGATGGTTACGAAACTTCAGTGGAGTTTTCTAATGAGTTTTATAAATTCTGGTCGAAGCTTCTATAAGATTTTGAAAGTATAGGATAGGTCTCCAAACCCCTGTTGTGTATATGAAAGTAATGGGGCATCCATTCAGAATCCTTACCAACACACACACACACACACACACACACACACACACAGAGCACTAGAAAAGTAAAATCACTGAAGACATATATGGTAATAGAACTTGAAAAACACAGATATAGGAATGAGTCTGGCAACTATGTTGTTGGAAAACTATTTCTAACAAACTGCAACTATATTTCAAAATTATTGTGCAAATTTGAATTTAAAGTACTTTCTTTATTCTTTCAAAACCTTTAACTTTTTCAGATAACTGATTTTGGATGCTCTTTTCGTTTTTTCGATTGAGTAAGATTTTCCTGATAACCACTGGCTCCCAGCCACAAGGTAACTTAAAATTCTTACATAATCTAAACTAACAAATGCTGAGGCAAAGGGGTAGTGCCCAAGGCCAGAGTATTACTTGAAGCAGGAAGTTGTATGTAATTTAAGACCCAAAAGACTAAAACATTGTAAAATTTTTTAATTTTAGAATAATTTAACAAGGGGATGGTGCCATTTGTTATTTACTTAATTCTCTCCTTTGTCTTGAAAGCTTTGGCTGTAATCCCTTTTACGTTTCAATGCTGATTGAACTGAGGACCAATACTAGTTTTTTCTGATTCAGATTTCAAAATATTCGTCTTAGTTCACCTCTCCCTCTACAAATTCATGCCTTGTAAGTTCTTTCATTATCACTTGGCTTTTCTCTGCACAAACCAGAATCGAAAAACACTACAAAATACAAGCCCGCAAAAATTTCACTTCCATGTAACTCAAATACCTAATCTTGAATATGAGGATAAAAACCAAAATGCAAGAAGATCTTTCTGAATATTTAATTGTACCGATAAATCTCCCTTCAAATCTCCGGTTTACTTGCATAGCAACCTTCTTTTGCTGTGGGAATGATTTTTAGAAGAGCAGTTTTTCTAGTTTCAAGAAGAGATGTCATTCAGAAGGTTTGTTTTTTAAGGAATGCCAACATCTCTTTCTACCATTTGTCCCTTACATGTTTTCTATTTAAATGAAATTTCCCTGGTTCTGATCTTGTTTCTCATATCCATTGTGGAATACCTCGTTAATCTATTTCTGATTTGGAAAATGAAAAAAGCAAGAGAAAATAAAAACAATGGGGCCTACAGGTCTATAGATTTCTCTGGTTTAGAATTATAGAGAGCTTAATTATTAACTTGTAAGTTTGAATATTAACTTAATAGTATTAAGGAGTTTGATATATATATTTGAGTTGCTTTCTTATTTCTAATAATCTGATAGAGCGGAAATGGGAGATAAGTAAACTAACACATTGTTTCTTGAGAAATAAAATTGAAAATTCTATAAGCATTTATATGGTAAGCTCATAAAAATTTGGAATAACAGTCCTACTTATTTAAACTAGTCATAGTCACAAAAGGTAACAAATTGAAGGAAATCTAGCTTTGTTAAACTAAACTCATATTAAAGAGAACAAATACCAAAACATTGAATAAAAGAAATCTTACCTTAGTAATGAAATAAATATATCAACTTTAATTTCCAAAACTAGTTGCACCTAATTTTCCTTCACCATTATCCTTACTTTTTCCATCTCTCGTGCCTTTGGCTTTGTCTAATCTCAATATTGGATAATAATTCTTTTCAGAATTCTAAACTCCCTTGTTCTAAAACTCTTTAACGGTTTCTAAATATGACTACAATCAGGAACATAAAAATCCATAAAATGCTGTTCAAGGGGACTCTGTAGCCCGAATACAACAACTACATACTTGACTATTTCAGTATGTTACTTCTTCAACTTGTATCATTTTGTGAGTTATTCTAAAGTCCCTAAATTCTTCAGAGTTTGGTCACAGGAATAGTCTAAAATGTAAAGTTATTAGACATCATTCTAAGTCCCTAAATTCTTCAACTTGTATCATTTTGTGAGAAGTTGATGTTGCTGAGTTTTCATCAGAGCAAACTGCAAGCGCACTAGCTGTTTTTGATGTCATCTCTGTTTGTGGTTTCTTTATATTTGTTGATTATGCCATGTGAACTGAATTATCATATTTCCAATATTATAATTTATTCTCCACAAAATTCTTGCATTCAAATCCCTTACATATCACGATCAAATTTCAGTCAACTTAAATCTTGTCTCAATCTCTTGTAGAATCCATTAGACCTCTAACTCAAATCCATGTTACACATGAGGAGGCCTGCTAGACTTGATTATAAATGTTCGACTTCTTTACAGGGTATTATAGTCTGGTTAACCAAATGGTCTTTTGCCCAAATCCCTCAATGGTATGAATTAAATTATTTTTAAGTTGTGTTTGTTTTTATAGTTTTATTGTAGTATAATAGTGTTCAATTCATGCGCAAGTGCTCATGAGAGCGTATGTTGAAGCTTAAATATAATTGTATAGTCTTTTTCTATTAGCTTTAGGTCAAGTGTCTTTTAACTGGAAGATTTAAAATTGTGATCGAGTGTTTGATTGCTTGAAAACCCAAGATGTCCAATTCCCATTTTTTCCCCCTATTTTTATGAGTTTCTACAATCGTTCCTATTATTTCCACTAAATAGCCCCAAACATCAAACCTTTCACCTCAAATCATCCCCAATCAGTATGAAACACTTTCATCTAAGTGTACCACCCTAAAGTCCAAGTCGTGTCCGTTTTCTATCTGTCTTGGTGGCTTTTTGACCTGATTCCAGTCGTGTTGAATTGAACATCCTGCAGCACTATGAGTTATACTTGTGCAAAATGCCTTCGATTTAGGATTTCATGGATGGTGCATCTTACTTGCTGACTATGATTTTGAAAAACGCTTTTAGGAACAATTTACCACTGGGTATCTAAACATCATTTTCTGTACTTCTTGGCTATTCTTATTTGTCTATAAACTGTGTAAATCAAAGTTGGAGTCTATCACAAACTTTATCTAACAAATATTATTCTTGGCTGCAGAGGTTTTTGAATTGCACACAGAAGAGTTGCGTGCAAAGCAAGAAGAAATCTCAAAGCGTGATAATGAAATTAAGCTCCTGGAAGCTATAATTCAGACACTTGGTGGAAGAGAGTCGTTCTCAAGTGGGTAAACAATTGTCTTGTACTTTGTTGCTATATATATATATATATATATATATATATTCGTTGTAATATTAAATATAATGGATACATTGGGATACCAGGACTCTTCACTGTAATGAATCACTTAACTGATAATATTATATAGCAAATATGATAAATTAGAGTAGACTAATTGATTCAAAGCTCTCTCAATAAACTGAACACATTCAAAATCCATTTTGATTGGAGTTAACTAATTCAGTGGGAGGTTTTTGACTAAAAGAGGGGATGGTTACGAAACTTCAGTGGAGTTTTCTAATGAGTTTTATAAATTCTGGTCGAAGCTTCTATAAGATTTTGAAAGTATAGGATAGGTCTCCAAACCCCTGTTGTGTATATGAAAGTAATGGGGCATCCATTCAGAATCCTTACCAACACACACACACACACACACACACACACACACACACAGAGCACTAGAAAAGTAAAATCACTGAAGACATATATGGTAATAGAACTTGAAAAACACAGATATAGGAATGAGTCTAGCAAATATGTTGTTGGAAAACTATTTCTAACAAACTGCAACTATATTTCAAAATTATTGTGCAAATTTGAATTTAAAGTACTTTCTTTATTCTTTCAAAACCTTTAACTTTTTCAGATAACTGATTTTGGATGCTCTTTTCGTTTTTTCGATTGAGTAAGATTTTCCTGATAACCACTGGCTCCCAGCCACAAGGTAACTTAAAATTCTTACATAATCTAAACTAACAAATGCTGAGGCAAAGGGGTAGTGCCCAAGGCCAGAGTATTACTTGAAGCAGGAAGTTGTATGTAATTTAAGACCCAAAAGACTAAAACATTGTAA
This sequence comes from Pistacia vera, assembly GCF_008641045.1. NCBI lineage: Eukaryota > Viridiplantae > Streptophyta > Magnoliopsida > Sapindales > Anacardiaceae > Pistacia > Pistacia vera. The sequence continues at coordinate 218,380 of NW_022196538.1, forward strand.
AATTTTTTAATTTTAGAATAATTTAACAAGGGGATGGTGCCATTTGTTATTTACTTAATTCTCTCCTTTGTCTTGAAAGCTTTGGCTGTAATCCCTTTTACGTTTCAATGCTGATTGAACTGAGGACCAATACTAGTTTTTTCTGATTCAGATTTCAAAATATTCGTCTTAGTTCACCTCTCCCTCTACAAATTCATGCCTTGTAAGTTCTTTCATTATCACTTGGCTTTTCTCTGCACAAACCAGAATCGAAAAACACTACAAAATACAAGCCCGCAAAAATTTCACTTCCATGTAACTCAAATACCTAATCTTGAATATGAGGATAAAAACCAAAATGCAAGAAGATCTTTCTGAATATTTAATTGTACCGATAAATCTCCCTTCAAATCTCCGGTTTACTTGCATAGCAACCTTCTTTTGCTGTGGGAATGATTTTTAGAAGAGCAGTTTTTCTAGTTTCAAGAAGAGATGTCATTCAGAAGGTTTGTTTTTTAAGGAATGCCAACATCTCTTTCTACCATTTGTCCCTTACATGTTTTCTATTTAAATGAAATTTCCCTGGTTCTGATCTTGTTTCTCATATCCATTGTGGAATACCTCGTTAATCTATTTCTGATTTGGAAAATGAAAAAAGCAAGAGAAAATAAAAACAATGGGGCCTACAGGTCTATAGATTTCTCTGGTTTAGAATTATAGAGAGCTTAATTATTAACTTGTAAGTTTGAATATTAACTTAATAGTATTAAGGAGTTTGATATATATATTTGAGTTGCTTTCTTATTTCTAATAATCTGATAGAGCGGAAATGGGAGATAAGTAAACTAACACATTGTTTCTTGAGAAATAAAATTGAAAATTCTATAAGCATTTATATGGTAAGCTCATAAAAATTTGGAATAACAGTCCTACTTATTTAAACTAGTCATAGTCACAAAAGGTAACAAATTGAAGGAAATCTAGCTTTGTTAAACTAAACTCATATTAAAGAGAACAAATACCAAAACATTGAATAAAAGAAATCTTACCTTAGTAATGAAATAAATATATCAACTTTAATTTCCAAAACTAGTTGCTCCTAATTTTCCTTCACCATTATCCTTACTTTTGCCATCTCTCGTGCCTTTGGCTTTGTCTAATCTCAATATTGGATAATAATTCTTTTCAGAATTCTAAACTCCCTTGTTCTAAAACTCTTTAACGGTTTCTAAATATGACTACAATCAGGAACATAAAAATCCATAAAATGCTGTTCAAGGGGACTCTGTAGCCCGAATACAACAACTACATACTTGACTATTTCAGTATGTTACTTCTTCAACTTGTATCATTTTGTGAGTTATTCTAAAGTCCCTAAATTCTTCAGAGTTTGGTCACAGGAATAGTCTAAAATGTAAAGTTATTAGACATCATTCTAAGTCCCTAAATTCTTCAACTTGTATCATTTTGTGAGAAGTTGATGTTGCTGAGTTTTCATCAGAGCAAACTGCAAGCGCACTAGCTGTTTTTGATGTCATCTCTGTTTGTGGTTTCTTTATATTTGTTGATTATGCCATGGGAACTGAATTATCATTTTTCCAATATTATAATTTATTCTCCACAAAATTCTTGCATTCAAATCCCTTACATATCACTATCAAATCTCAGTCAACTTAAATCTTGTCTCAATCTATTGTAGAATCCATTAGACCTCTAACTCAAATCCATGTTACACATGAGGAGGCCTGCTAGACTTGATTATAAATGTTCGACTTCTTTACAGGGTATTATAGTCTGGTTAACCAAATGGTCTTTTGCCCAAATCCCTCAATGGTATGAATTAAATTATTTTTAAGTTGTGTTTGTTTTTATAGTTTTATTGTAGTATAATAGTGTTCAATTCATGCGCAAGTGCTCATGAGAGCGTATGTTGAAGCTTAAATATAATTGTATAGTCTTTTTCTATTAGCTTTAGGTCAAGTGTCTTTTAACTGGAAGATTTAAAATTGTGATCGAGTGTTTGATTGCTTGAAAACCCAAGATGTCCAATTCCCATTTTTTCCCCCTATTTTTATGAGTTTCTACAATCGTTCCTATTATTTCCACTAAATAGCCCCAAACATCAAACCTTTCACCTCAAATCATCCCCAATCAGTATGAAACACTTTCATCTAAGTGTACCACCCTAAAGTCCAAGTCGTGTCCGTTTTCTATCTGTCTTGGTGGCTTTTTGACCTGATTCCAGTCGTGTTGAATTGAACATCCTGCAGCACTATGAGTTATACTTGTGCAAAATGCCTTCGATTTAGGATTTCATGAATGGTGCATCTTACTTGCTGACTATGATTTTGAAAAATGCTTTTAGGAACAATTTACCGCTGGGTATCTAAACATCATTTTCTGTACTTCTTGGCTATTCTTATTTGTCTATAAACTGTGTAAATCAAAGTTGGAGTCTATCACAAACTTTATCTAACAAATATTATTCTTGGCTGCAGAGGTTTTTGAATTGCACACAGAAGAGTTGCGTGCAAAGCAAGAAGAAATCTCAAAGCGTGATAATGAAATTAAGCTCCTGGAAGCTATAATTCAGACACTTGGTGGAAGAGAGTCGTTCTCAAGTGGGTAAACAATTGTCTTGTACTTTGTTGCTATATATATATATATATATATATATATTCGTTGTAATATTAAATATAATGGATACATTGGGATACCAGGACTCTTCACTGTAATGAATCACTTAACTGATAATATTATATAGCAAATATGATAAATTAGAGTAGACTAATTGATTCAAAGCTCTCTCAATAAACTGAACACATTCAAAATCCATTTTGATTGGAGTTAACTAATTCAATCAAAGTTATTTATCAAAATCTAGCCAATGGGGAGCTCAAGCTGACCCTAACTCAACATCATCTGTTTCTTCTTCTCTGTCCTGATCCTGCTGAATAAACAAAGAAGCAATAACCGATCGAAGACCTAATTGCCTTTATGATAAAGGCAAAGGGAACCATAGATGAGGGAAACACCATTGCAGCCAATAGTGCTACGAATATTGAGAATGAGAAGTGGTTGGACTTTTAAATTTTGGTAGTTGAACCGAAAAACTGATAGGTAGATAAATGGGAATAAAAGAAAGGATGATGGTAAAAATGAAATAACCCATGACTGCGGTGGGCAACATCGAGAAATGTTGAAAAAGGTAGATAAGTAGAGGTGCAAGGAGAAGATTTAAATTTAGCTCACACCTCATTTTTCCAAGACTGAATATTGGCTCTTCTCGTCTTATAGAAAAAGAAAATTAACTTTGCATTCTCTTTGCGGTGAAAAATATGTACTAAAGTATTATAATGAAGGTGGGCAGGGTTCTCTTTGCATTCTCTTAATATTGAAGGATATTATGCAAGATTTTGAAATAAAAAAAATAACATAAATGTTGAAAAACAAACATAAAAGCAAAATCAAGACTTTCTGTAGATGTTAAAACTTTTTAGATTGACAATTTGTGATTAAAAGATTTTTTTATATTTTTAATTTATCACAATCCAATTATTTAGTATCTTAGTTTGTGTTGTTTAATAGTTGAGAAAATGTTACACAACATAATCAAGTGATGTTTTTTTTTTTGCCTGAAAGTTGAACACATCTGTTATGTGAATATGTCTTAGTATACAAGTCTAATTAATATATAAAGTCATGATTTGTTAAAAATAAAATTAATCTAATAATAAATTGGGGATTTAAATCTTTTATATGATGAGAAGCAGAAAATAATTTATCAGTTGATGAAATAAATTTATCAAAACTTTTAATAAATAGGAGAAGGAATTTTATTGAAATGCTCTTAAGGGCTTTTATGCAAAATTGAATCAAAATGGTTCCATTGGAGGGGAGTTTTTTAGTAGATTGGAAGGCTCTGGTCGTGCCCAACAAAGAACTGAATTTGAAATCATGAAGAACGTAAAAACGTCAAAAAGAGTGGAAATATTAGAAAAAATTTGTACACTTATTAAACCAAAATGTCCAATTAGGTACACCCCAAACGAACCTAATTCAAAGAAACATTTCGGCCTCTTTGGATACCCACATGATTGCTCCATTGAAAAAGAGGAAGAGGACTTACTCTTGTTTACCTTACCTTTTTGTTATAGCCTATTGCCTGTGGAGAATACCAGATCTTGTCTACAAGAGTGTCTTGGACTTTTATTCAATGGGCTTACCTATAAAGGTGCCTTAGGCTTACATTCAAAGAATGTCAGGAGCTTACCTTTGAGAGTATTTTGGGCTTACATTCAAAGATTGTCATGGGCCAACCTTTGAGAGTAACTTGGGTTTACATTTGGAAAATATCATAGGCTTACTTTTGAGAGTGTCTTGAGCTTACCTGTGAAGATAACATGGGCTTATATGTGGATAATTTCATGGGCTTTAGCAGAAGTCCCAAGAAGCCGTTATTTGGGTCTAAAGTGGAGCCTTGAAGTTTAACTTGTGGCTTTAGACCTAAATTGGGCCTTAATTGTAGTATTGGACGTTATATGGGCTATGTACCTTACACGGCATGGCTTTTTCAAGTAGCGTTGTCACGAAAATGGGCTGAAAATTGCTGGTATATTGTTGTTCAAGTGTTTCCCACTAGTTTCAATACTCATGAACTAAGTTTTTTTTTTTTTTTTTTTTTTTTTTAAATGATGAGTCTGATGTAGGATATATTTTCCTAAATTAGGGATTTATATTATTTCTAATTTTAATTAGGATTTTAGTTAATTAGGAAGGTTTGCTATAGTTATTTTATAATTCATTGTTCTAACAGTATTTGAATTTTCTTATTTTTTGTTCTAATAATATTAAGATTAGTTTAGTATAAATAAATTTGTTATCCTACATACAACAATAAAATGGCTCATTAATAAAATTTCTTAATGTTTCATTTTGGAGTTAACGTCTTCTTGTGGATTTGAGGGTTACTCTTCGTGGATTCAAGCCATATGCTAGAGCGTGTCTATCTATGCTCTACAATGTCATACAGCTCATCATGTTGTCTAAACTAGGTGTAAATTTCTTTTTATATATTGAGAAAAATTTATATTCAACCCTCCTCAAAATAGAATCATGGTTTTAATATAATACAATGATGCACAAAACATCTTATTATATTTTGTATAGTATTATAAACTACCAGTACTATGTAGTACAATACAATGCTATAATATGTCATATTATGCTAGATAATGTTGCACACCAAACAGTTTACAATTAATGTAGAGTTTTGTTGTGGAACCTTTAAACATTATGTTTTGCATAAGATTTATTTGATACCCAAGACAACAAAATTAACAAAATTTTCGGCTACCAAATTTCTGGAGGAACATTACCAGACAGATTGTTATCACTCATAGTTAGATTAAACAATGCCTTCAACTTCCCCAATTCCCAGGGAATATTTCCCACAAGTCTGTTTGAAGAAAGGTCTAGAAAATGCAAATTAATACTCTCCAAGCTCTGGTGGAATCACCCCAGTGATTTGGTTGTTGGAGATTTTCAAGCTGGTTAGAAGTTTACACTTGCCCCAATTCGGCGAAACCTCACCATGAAAATTGTTGTAGCTCAAATCAATGTAATCAAGATTGGGATATACACCAAAATCTTCGGAAATATTCCCAACAAGATTGTTCCTATCAAGTCGAAGCCTGGTTAAACTAGTGCAATTTTTCAAGCAGTGCCAGTGAATCGGTTGTTACTTGCACAAAAATCTTCAAGTACTCCCCCTTCACAAATATTTTCCGGCAACAATCCTGAGATGCTGTTATTTGATAAGAAAAACAATGTCAAATTAGTGAGATTGTTAATCTCCCGAGGCAATGATCCTGACAACTGGTTTCCATAAAGTGACAGAACTTTTAGGCCTACTAAGTCTCCCAAAGATGCAGGGATTGAGCCTGTCAGGTTGTTTAAGTTAACACGAAATTCGGCAACAGATCGGAGTTTGCCAAGTTCCGGTGGGATGGAGCCGGACAGATGATTGTTGCCAAAGTTAAGTGTTGAAAGATTGGTCAAGTTTCCAAGGGAAGAAGGAATGGAACCTGAAAGAGGTTGTTTGAGAAACTCAGCACATTGAGGTTTCCCAAGTTTCCGACATCCGGGGGAATGAATCCTGAGAAGTGATTGTAACCCAGGTTGAGAAATGTTAAGTTGGTTAGTTGATTGATTCCAGGAGGAATGTTTCCATGAAGTTGGTTGTCATGGAGATCAAGATAAGACAAATTTGGGAAAGCTGAGAATTCGAAAGCATCAAGGGTGCCTTTCAGGGAAAAACTTGTGAGATTAATCCTGAAAACACTTCCAGAATCGTCCCAGGAAACACCGATCCAAGTGCAGGAGGAGAGAGTTGAGGTTGAGTTGCAAGAAGAAAGATTCCAGGAAGGTAGGAGGTGGGGTTGTGTTTGGTCTTGGAGACTTGTTTTCCATCTCAGAAGTGCTTCTAGTTGTTCTAGTTTGGGTTGCTGAGTTGAAGAAGCAGAAGCATAAACAAAAAAGAAGAAAACAACATACAGCAGCAATAGAGAAAGAGATTGAAGCGCCATCTGGAGAAACAGTATAGATGTACAAAGCTGTTGGAAGATTTCAAAGGAAAATCACTTGAGTGAATGTGAAGAGCTGCATAATAATTAATAGTGTAGAGGAGAGTTTGTTAAGTCTGTTCCTGCTTTAATTGACTTGCAAACTACAGAATTTCAAAGTCAAGAGAAATTATCTTATTTACAATGCTTTTTCTCATCACATATATTTTTATTGGAAAATAATAGAGACATTGGTTGTAGTACACCGAATCTGTACATCGAATGATATGACAAAATCCTGACTGTCAATTAATTATAACTTAATATTAATCGACAGTTGGGATTTAGTCACGTTATTCGGTACACAGATTCGGTGCACTACTCCCGATGACTGTAGCATTACTCATTTTTATTTGACTCACATCACTTCCACCACCCTATACATTATGTCGTGTAATGTGAGGAGTAGCTATTGATAGCCACCTTTTTTTTTTTAATATTAAACAATACATAACTTTTTTTTTTTCTTTTTATAACCAAAGTGTCTAGACCAACTTGCGTATACCTTAAATAATCTCTAGTCCAAAGGTTCAATCGTCAAGTAATTCTCATCTCTAGGGCTCGTTGAACACCCTATTAATATTTTAGGTAAACCATAAATATGATAGGTGACCTAAGATGGTTTGAACCCTAAAAAGTCAATAAAATAAGCAAATCTTATTGACCACTAATCCAACTCATTAGGGTTAGTACATATCTTATTCTCCCATAAGAAATAATCTTTCAGAAAGTAGAAAAAAATTCGCTTAAACTATGTATTAAAAGCTCTCCAAAACCATTAATGCATGCTATAGTTAAGACTTTGACAATTATGCATACTTAATTTCTTCATATTCTATCATATAACAAACAGTTCCACATAATAAATTTTGGAAGGTCAATTAAACTTTTTCCAAAGTGTTGGGTCATGGGTGGCTCTACATAATCTAAATTTTTAAGTCACGTATAAGTTCATTATATGTTACATATTATTTCAACGTATAAAATAATATATTGATTTTATTAATTCTCTAATTTGCTGAAAACTTCTTATAAAAATTATGAGTAATACTACTCATATAAAAACATCTTACAAATATTTACATACGAGTTTATCAAATAGTGAATGAAAGAGAGAATTGAAAAGTCAAATTCATTATATTCATTTTTTTTTTATAATTATTTGTCACCTCGTTTTGTTTACGTATCTTTGTAAGAGGATTCAATATGTATAGTATTATTGAAAAATTAATATACATAATAGTTAATACAGTATTCTTTTTTAATCAAGACAATTTACTCGTATCCTCAAAAGAGAAGGATCCTCTCCTTGTTTTTTGGATCATTGTTTCTCCTTGACTTTTAATTATCTTTTGTAATGCGTCAATTATAACTTTCAATGGTTAAGATTTAATATTTAACTCGCTCACATAGCTGTAAAATTTTTAACTTCTAATTTATTTTTTCCTATTTCAAAATTTCCTTTTTATTATTTTTTTTCTTTTTTCTTTCTAATAAATTTAATTTATATTTTTATCACTTTTTCTCTAAAAAACTATCCATTTTTATCACTTTTTCTCTAAAAAACTAATGGATAAGAAAAAAAAAATAAATTTAATCCAATATATAGCTCTTTTATTTTTAGAAAATTCATAACCTTTTTCTTATATAGCTAAAAAAGATTATATGCTCACTTGAAAGTTAGTTCCTAGTTCGCCATAGATGAGCATCTCCAATAGTGTTTTTTATTTTAAAGAGCATATTTCATATAAATAAAAAGTATCTTCATTAATTTCTAAATATAAAGAACAAAATTTTTATTCAAATCTAATGGACTCTTTATTTTCAAGAAAGAGACTTAATATGAGAGAAAATTAATAAATAAAATATATAGAAACTTGTAGTTTATTAATTAAAATTAGGATAAAAAGTGAAATTTGACTTTCTAAATGTGAAGAGCCAAACTCACTCTTTAATTTATATTTAAAGAATAGAAATCTGTTGAACTCTTGTTTTATGGATAAACTCTTTATGATATAAAGTTTAAGTCATATAAAGAGTCTTTTGGAAATGCTCTTAAGCAACTAAAAAATAAATAATTATACTAAAATGTTACTTAGCATAATTGACTAATATCACACATACAAAATTGGGATCCCTACTTTGCATCTCAACCCATTTGATTGTTGAGTTGGAAAATTATTTAACTTATCCCATCATCCTATAATTAAGGAGATGTTGTCAAATTAATTCCCCATGGGTTGGGATACAAATTTTGAATTTCAACTTTATATGTGAAGCATTATTGATTCTAAGTGATTATCACATGATTATGTAATCGCCAGCATTAAAAATAATTGAATAAAAAAAAAGGATAATAAATAAATAAATAAAAAATCTAAAGATTTATTCTTGAAAATAATTGTATTTAATTGTTGGATAGAATTGAAGAAAGTTTTGTCAAATAATTGATTTAATTTTAAAGAATATAAAGAAATAAGTATATTTCCTTTTTGAAGGGGTCAATTTTCCCGATAAATACTCATTTCTAGGGTTGCAAACGACCCAAGCCGCTCGCGAATAGCTCGCGGACGAGTTTGAGTGCCCCCTCGAGCTGAGCCCAAGCCACCTAGTACTTGACTCGATAGGCTCACGAACGACCCAAAAGGGTATAAGTGAATTATTTTAAAGTATGAGGGGGTAGATTTCCAATTCCAAAAGCCCTAGACTCTTATTCTTCAACAGCCGACACTTCTCATTCTCTCCTTCCCTCTTTTCCTTTTTCTGTTCTCTTTCCTTCTTCTTCCCTTGAGATATTCTACCTCGGCTTTGCTTCTCTCTTCTCTTTCCTTCTTCTCCCCTTTACCTCTTCTACCTCGACTTTGTCTTTTGCTATGGCATAGCGAATTCTGTCTTGTTCCTTCCTTTTCCAAGCCGCATTTTCTTCTGCGAAATGCTTCACTCACAATAGTGAAGAATCGACATCAGTTCAAATTTTATGATGTTGGAGTGATTGAAAGTAGCAATTTCATAAATGGGTTTGTCTTGATAAATTAATTTTATGGTGGATGTGAGTCCATCTTCTGTACAGGGTGGATTTGAATTAAATTTCATTGGGTATTTTGGTAGATGGGTCGTGGGTGTATTGTAATTTTGATGGCACAAGCACAAGGGATTTTGATTTTGAATATTGTAATTTTGTTCAAAAGAAAGAGGAAGAAGTAGACGAGCCGAGCTCGAACCAAACTCAAGCTCAACAAATCATCTCGAACTCAAACTTGAGCCTAGTTTCTAGAGCTTGTCGAACCCAAGCTCGAGTTCGAGCTCACCTAATTTTCAAGAACCGAGCTTCGAACATTGTAGTGTTTGGCTCGAGTTGGCGCGTTTACAGTCAGTCATTTCCAACCCCTTTATGAGAAAGTTACAACACCTTTTAATCATATTTTAAACTTATAATTGCATTCTCAAATCTCAAAATTAACCCTATAAGTAAAAATCATGCTTTTTATTTTCTCTTTACACCGAATTCTCTCTTCCCAAAGCAAAATTTATTTCGGAATATTATCACCAAAATCTACTAAGTTAAATGTTTTAAAATCTAAAATAAAATCATAATTTTTTTTTTCATATTTCCAAACCGTGATTAAGATATCTAACCCACTTAATTGAAATTTTATCTATATCATCAAAGAAACAATATTGCAAGGACCTCTGTCCTTTTCTAAACAAAATTAAAAAAAGAAATGAATGAGTGCAAATATAGTTGTTTGTATAACAATATCCAAATTCCCTGCCTAAAAATCCCTACAAAAGATAACACTTAAGGGATGTTTGGGTGGGAGTTATCCCTCAGTACAAGAGATAATATTATCTTATATCACTTAAAATTATCACGTTTGGTTGTCAATATATATATATAATGATTCCCTATAAAGGAGTAGAGATCAAGGCTTGACCTTTTAAGGTCAAAGGAAATTCAAGTGAAATGACAAGAAATGATATCAAAAATATTGACCAACAAAATAATTATTCAAACCAATGCTTGAATACTATTGGTGAACAATTGAGTAGGATTGAAGATATTGTAGGAAAACCAATTCTAAAACCTATTGACATAGGATCAAAACCATTAAAAATTGTAGATTTTGACCATTAAACAAATCAAAATTTCAATTTGTTTCACTTTAATTTATTTCATTTTGAACCATTGCATATCTCATCTTTGTGTGTATCAAACCTGTTCCCCTCTAGTATCAAAGCCAAGGAGGAGACAGTGATTTAGGATTGTTAAAACTTTGTTTGTTGATTATTTTGAGTACCAAGTCATTTTGGGTTGTGTAGGGCTGTAGGATGGAACTGTTGTAAGTCCCTTGGATCAACCACTATAAGGAAAGAAATAGGAGATAAACAAGATGGAAAACTTTCCCAGATCAATGTCAACTTCCAGTTTAGGTACTAGAGATGAACAAATTGTTCATCAAGAAGAGATTTGTATAAATCAAAATGACAATATAATTGAAACAAGTCAAGCTTGTACGCAAAAAGACAAACAGGTCATAAGACCTTATGATTTGCAAAAACATTTTGATAAATGTAACATTCCCAAAACTTCTATAATAGATGTTTACAAAGAAGGAAACCATAAAGTCTCAATAGAGAAAACCCCTTAAACAAATCAAAATATATTATAAAATAGATGAAAAGATTCTTAAGGTAAACAATTCAACTCAAATAACTAGGTTATTACCTAATGAACTGGTTGAAATATACAAAAAGAATTATAATTGTTGTGTGTGGTTTTTCCTTCGAGCTTGGAAAATCACGAGGCTATAGCTCGATCCAGAACCAGCTTGACTCTACCAATTGTTTGACCCAGCATAAGCTCGACCTAACACAAGTTAGTCGCGACCAATCCTCACAGTTGTTCAACCAATCCATAGATAACCTCAGATCCGGAGAGGATCAGATCGACAACAATCTTTGCATTATCACAGCGCTCAATCGTGAGTATATTAGAGTTGCATTTCAAACTTATTTGTAATCACTTTATTTTCGCTCTTTCCTTTGTACAAAATAGTATATAACCCCCCTCCCCTCTCCCCAATGATGAGAAAGGGGTTAGCAAATTATTCTAGGACTGTCATTGTAAGCTCTCATAGCAAATACAAAAATAGTGGACATAGGCTCATGAGTTCAACTTGTCGAACCACTTTAAAAACTTTCTTGCCATTTACTTTACCGCATTTTACTTTTTATTCATTGCTGGTTACCCGTAATCACGCACACATTAGTTCTGATCCTGTCAAGGTCGATTGGATCACTCTAGTTAATGTATTTTTGCATCAACATTTTGGCTCTTAAAGAAGGGCCTACGCCAAAATCTCATAATTTTCGGAAAACATCATCGGTGATTCAATCACTTTAGGTCCAAAATGGTACGTACAAGATCAAAAACCGCAACAACGTGGAAACCACCCACCAGAAGGTGCATCAAGACACCGTTGGGCATCGACCACCAGTGCCGCTAACTCAACAGGCTGTGAATAACTAGGGAGTAGGGACATCAAATCCCGAGAATGGCCAACTAGTGAAAATGATCAGAATAATGCACAGACAATGCAACAGAAGGTGGTTGAGTTGAGAAATCAACAACCAACTACACAAAACCTTGACCAGCCACGCTTCACTGATATCACCTTGACAGGTCAAAATTCAGATGGCAACCAATCTAGTTTATCGGTGTCGAGGTGCCACCAACGATTCCGATGCCTTGGGAGTATTCCACACAAGAAAGAGAGTCTCACGGGCAAACTAACCCTGGGAGGCAACCGGGCAAATAGCCATGGGAGACGACAAAGATAATGGTCGCTAGAGGGATACCCAACTTGCTCAGCCTAACGTCAGCGTGCCGATTTTAACCTATGCCCAAGACATGCTCGGTCCTCGGAAGCTTGCGAGACGAATCATGTGCACCAAATCTGGCAATGACCGACGTTCAGGTTATAACCAACATCGCGAGCAACGCATTGACAAGCATGATAACACCTACCATCCAAGCTATCATGACTCAACCTCACGCATGAATGCGCATAATGGAGGGGGCTCACAAGCAACATATTTGCGAACTCACTTGCTCGAGGTAAGGTTGAACAAAGCCAACCAAGGCAATCTTCACAACGAAGACTTGGATCGGGTGTAGAAAATGCTCGACAATCTATGAGCCCGCTAGAACAATGCGGTGGAAGAAATAGTGAGCTCTCCTTTCATAGAAGAAGTTCGCTAGGCCCCACTTCCCCAAGGATTCAGGGTGCCAAAAAGTAGGTTTGATAAGAGAAGAGATCCCAAAGACCACTCGACACTTTCAATGACCTAATGGAGCTGTACCAGGTCTGTGACTTGGCAAAGTGTCACTGCTTTGCGGTCACATTGGTAAGGGATGCCAAGAGGTGGTACAAAAGACTCAAGGCAAACTCCATCAGTTCTTGGCAACAATTCTCCTCACTGTACTTGCAGCAATTCCAAGCAAGGAAACATGTTCGCAATGCTGCTCAACTACTTGAGCAACATTCGTCAAGAGAGAGATGAAACACTAACCTCGTATTTAATGAGGTTCTAGAATGAGCAGGCAAAGGTCGCAAATGCACCTGAAGAGTCAACTGGAATTTGCTAATTGTAAGCATTAGGCTGCAAATGGAGCTGTGGAAAGAGCTCCAAAGTGAAGACCATGTGAGCCTGGCAAGGTTTTACGAAATGGCTGCAAAGCATCAGTGAGTAGAAAGCTCGCTAACCGCCTTGGCCAAAAGCTCACCGCGAAGAGCCTCAGACAGGGGACAAGATCGCCCATCAGACAAGCAGAGAGGCCAAGACCACAATGAAAGGACCAGAACAGGTCCCAAAAAAGACAAAGAATAGATAATCGTGGGGATAAGTAGCCTTTCCCGCGATATGCAGAATACACCCCCCCTCATGCAAGGCATAGCTCATATATATGAAGTCTCCCATAAGGCTAAGAGACTACCTGCTCTAGAAAAAATGAGGGGGGCTCTAGGCAGAAGAGATCGGTAGAAATATTGTCGATACCATTAGGACATCAAGCATAACACCAACAAGTGTCTGGCTTTAAAGGACGCCATCGAAGATCTAATCCGAAGGGCTACCTAAAAGAATTTGTTAAGGAGGCACCAACTCACGAAGGTACTAGCTAGTAGAATAACCAGATCCAACAAACCCTGGCAAATGCTGTTAGGAAACGACCCGGTTGCGCAGCAGAAAAACAAAAATTTACAACCATGGATCGTTCCTTAGAACCCAAAATCAGGGCATAGAAAGTTACAGTTTATATTTATAAGAATCTGCAGAAAAATAAATCCAAAGGTTTAGATTCATACCCACGTTTGGAGGCTCCACCAATGTTGTCTTTGAATGTGTTTGCTACCGATCCAAGTGTAGGATCGAACCAAGAAGTCCACACGAAGACAACCACCAAGAACCAAGGAGGGATTTGCTAGATCCTCCTTGGCCTTAAGAAATCAAGAAGAAAAACAAAAGTGTTTGTTTTCAATGGAACAGTAAAAGTGGCGTGGGAGAGTTTTTGGCTGGAGGTTTTTCTTTTCAAAATTAAAGAATGAATAAAATAACACACACACTTACTTTTTCAACTAAAACCTTTTTCCTTATATAGTCTTATTTTAGTTGCCCTATTCCCATATGGAATGGGCTTGGGCTACAACCCAAACACCCCCAAATTTGCCAAACACTCCCAATTAGATATTTTAATTTAATTCATCATTATTTCAATTAAAATCAATTAATATTTAATTAACATTTAACAATAAATAACATTTAACAATAATGATTATTTAATTAAATATGTGCGAACACACATTTAACAGTAATTTCACTTATTTAATTTTTTAACAAATTAAATAAAAAGGCTACGACCTCAGCAAATTTAATTGCACTGTGAAATTACCAAAATACCCCTTGCCCAAAAAGATGAAAACGCCCTTCTTTCTTCTTGGTCTTAAATTATCTTCTATGTGTGTGACCATAGGCTCCTCATCATACCGGTAGTGTATAGTATCGCGATTAACACCATTAATCGTCTCACTAATACACAGACCAGATTGGCCCATGCAAGGCATCATGGCGACCCGATAGATTCGGATTCAGCAAAGTAGCTCATCAACGATATGGTTACCGTACAATACGATCCTTTCATACATTATCTCGACGAGACGAAGGCATAGAAATAGTGTCAACCTTCGGTTACTCTCGTATTATATATTAATTCTGGACCAATGACCCGTTTATAATCTGGATAGAGCAACAACTCAATCCCACTGTGGCCACAGTTTCAGTGTCATTGCCATATTCTGAATTGCGCCGTGAGATAACTTCTCCGTACCCGGGAGTGATGAATCCTTTTCAATCCCCATAGTCTTGATACACTCCTTGATATAGCCAATCACCACGTACTGACAGCTCTGAATAGAACTGCGTTAGGCTAGTGTCAAACTGTACCAATCGGTGCACAAGGCGCTCCGGTGATCTCAAGTCTAAGGATCACATGCACCACCATTCGTTAGAGGATTTGTTCCATAGACACTGGGGTTACCATCCATATGGAATCCTCTGGTGGGTCAGTCCAGTAAACTTGCTGTGGTGTAATCGCCTACAACAAACACCACACCAAACAACCTTGACAAGTGAGATCAGTCACTGCCTTTCGACAGGGTCGTTCAACACTATGATAGCCTTACCGTATTATCTGTGCCCTTAGTTCAGAATAATACTGGGGCTACGGACGTTTCTAGAATGGCCACCATATGTGCTCATAGGGTTCTCACTATCAAGATTTGAAACACTTGATACCCTCGTCACGGTTATACCATTCTAAGGACATATATCAATACATATTGCAATAATAATGATTTACGCGATATAGAATAAAATGCCTTTTATTATTGATTAATGAACATTATTACAAAGAGTCAATTCCACAATAATTGATTGGCTCTAGGGCATCTACTCTAACGAATGCCAACAATGAAGTTCTGGTGGGCATGATCTACGGATGTCTAGATATTGTAAGGAGCTCAAGACGCTCCTGCGAGCAATACGCTTAAGAGGACAGAACATATTTAGTCCCTTGATTAATTAGTTGTGAATAGAAGCCACCATTATAATCATGACGCTATAGTGATCGCAACCAGGATCGGCAACACTAGAGTGTTAAGGGTGATAGTCGATAATGGAAGTGTAGCAAACATCATCTTCTTGGGATCTTTTTGACAAATAAGGTTTTCAGAAAGAGACTTGCGAGCGTGCCCATCGTCGCTCTATGGATTCACCGGGGACAATCTAGTCCCTAAAGGAACGATTGACCTACTTGTTACTGTAGGGGTAGAAACCAAAGTCAAAACAATGATGGCATAATTCTTAATGGTGGACTACCCGATAACATACAATGTCATCCTTGGAAGACCGATCCTAGATGATCTGAGTGCAATCACTTCAGTGCGCTGCCAAGCAATGAGGTTCTCGACTATAGGCGGGGTCATGACGATCAGAAGCTATAGAAAAGAATCTCGAGAATGTTACAACCAGACCATTAATGATGCACTAAAATAGCTGCTCTTGAGAACCATGGTCATTACAAAGTTCGAGCCACACCTCGAACCTCTCAAGGATAACATAGATCCTCGCATCCATAAAGAAGAGCCTGTAGTAGGGGCAACAGAAAAGCTGCAAGAAATATCTGTCAGCGAGGAAGATCCAACTCACGTATTAAAGATCAGCAACAATCTGAGCAAAGAAATGGCTGACAGTCTGGTGGTGTTTCTGAAGAAAAACCTCAACGTATTCGCATGGGTGTATGCGGATATGGTAGGGATCAGTCCTGAGGTAATGTATCATAGATTGAATATCGACCCAACAGCTCGACCAATTAGACAAAAGAGAAAATCTATGGATGCAGAGCGCTCTAAAGTGCTCAAATATAAAGTTGACAAACTCCTGAACATCAACTTCTTCAGGGAAGTAAGATACCTAGACTGGCTCGCCAACCCAATCTTAGTGAAGAAGTTGAATGGCAAGTGGCGGACTTGCATTGACTTCACGGATTTGAATAAAGCATGTCCTGATGATAGCTTTTCGCTACCTTGGATCGATCAGTTAATAGATGCGACAGCCAGGAACGCACTACTCAGCTTCATGGATGCATACTCGAGATATAACCAAATCCCGATGAAGAGCACACCTCATTTATTATTGACCGGGGTATTTATTGTTATAGGGTTATGTCGTTTGCCCTGAAGAACGTTGGGGTGACCTACCAGTGTTTGGTGAACAAGATGTTCACCAAACAAATCAACAAGACAATGGAGGTGTACATCAACGACATGCTTGTCAAATCAAAGGTCACCGAAAGCCATATGGAGCATCTGGGGTAAATGTTTGACATCCTCAGAAAATATAAAATGAAACTCAATCCTCTAAAGTGTGCTTTCGGAGTAAGCTCGAGAAATTTTATGGAATTCCTAGTCAATCAGTGAGGTGTCGAAGTGAACCCAGAGAAGATTCAACCTCCATTGGACATGAAAAGCCCAACCAACATAAGGTAGGTATAGAGCTTGACAAGGCGTGTGGCCGCACTTAGCAGGTTTGTTTCTTGAGCCACAGACAGGTACTAACCATTCTTTGAGACTTTGAAGGGGAAGAAGAGTTTCAAGTGGATAGAGGAGTGCGAGAGAGCCTTCCAAGAATTGAAGAAACATGGGGACAACCTCATTTGTTATCAAAGCTCGTACAGGGCGAGTTGCTGCTGCTATATTTATCAGTATCTAAGTCCGCGATTAGCACGGCTTTGGTACGCTAAGAAAGAGGAGTGCAGTGGCCAGTATATTATGTCAGCAAGAGGTTGCTTGACGCGGAGACCAGATACCCTGAGATGGAGAAGCTCACCTATGCCCTTGTCATCATCGCCCGAAAGATGTAGCCATATTTTCAGGTGCACTCCATACATGTGTTGGCAAACTTTCTATTGAGGAAGATAATGCAAAAGCCCGAGGCATCGAGCAGATTGATCTAGTGGACGATGAAAATGAATTAGCATGATATCAAGTACATCCCGATAACAATAATAAAAGGTCAAGCTTTGGCAGACTTCATTTCAGAATTCTCCTATCAGCAGAAAGAAAAGTAAACCTGCCGACGGTAAGCAACCCAAAGGTAAGTGGACAGTAGAAGCCAAAGTTTGATGACCTATGGCAGTGGACTCTATATGTTGATGGGTCCTCAAATGAGAAGGGGGAAGGAGCTGGGCTCTTGCTCGAAAGTCCCAAAGGAACTCGATCAGGGCCGTAGTAAGATTTGGGTTTGCCATCTCTAACAACGAGGTTGAGTATGAGGCATTGCTCGAGGGGATCCACCTCACCAAGGAAATGGGGGCAGCGTCCATCATGATTTATAGTGACTGCCAACTCGTAGTCCATTAGATCACCGGGGAATATTAGGCAAAGGAAGACAGAATGGCATCCTATCTCCAGCAAGTGAAATCTAAGCTTGAATAGTTCAAACCTTCACTATTCTTTAGATCCCAAGGGAGAAGAATTCAGTGGCCGACGCTCTAGCTCGCCTAGCCTCTGCAATGAGCCAAGAGAAGACTGATTAAATACCTGTTAAGTTCCTCCCAAGTCCAAGCATCCTCGCTCCACAAGAATCAGTCTTAGTAACAGGGCAGAGATACAGTTGGATGGATGCGATAATTGCCTACCTAAAAGATGGAATAGTGCCTGAAGGAATGAATGAAGCCATAACACTTTAAGAAAAATTAGCTCGATACACGCTCATAATGACAAACTGTATAAGCGTGGGTACAATTGTACTACTCTTGCGGTGTGTTGACCATGAAGACACGGACTATGTTTTGAGAGAGATTCATGAAGACATCTATGAGAACCATACAGGGGGCAGATCTCTAGCATACAAAGTACTTTGTCAGGGCTATTACTGACCGACAATCTTTGACGATGTAGTAGACTATGTGCGCAGATGCGACAAATGCCAGAGATTTACAGATGTTCCGAGAACTCTACCCTCAGAGTTAACTATTTTGACAAGCCCCTGGCCATTCGCAATTTGAGGGATTGACTTGATAGGACATTTGTCTCAAGGAAGAGGAGGTGTTAAGTTCGCAGTGGTTGCTATGGACTACTTCACTAAGTGGGTAGAAGCCAAGCCTTTAGGTACCATCATGTCGAACAAGTTGAAAGATTTTGTCTACAAAAACATCATTTGTAGATTCGGAATCCCCCACACAATGGAAAATAGTTCAACAGTGAGGATTTCATATCTTTCTACGAAAGGCTTGGTATCAAGTAAAGCTTCGCCGTTGTTTACCACCCTCGAGCTAACGGTCAAGTAGAGGCTGTGAACAAAGTGATCAAGCACACCATTAAGAAGAAACTCGATACCTTGAAGAGAAGATGGGCTGAGGAATTGCTCGAGGCCTTATGGTCTTACAAAACAACAGCTAGAAGCTCGACAGGAGAAACAAAGTTCTCTTTATCATACGAGTGTGAAGCAATAGCCCCAGTTGAAGTGTGGATTAGTTCATTCTGGAGGGAAGTCTTCAACAAAGAAACGAATAAAGATCTTCTCTGGCTGAGGCTATACCTAATCGAAGAAAATCGAGCCAAGTCTTAGCTAAGGCTCGGTTCATATCAGTAGTGAGCCAGACGATACCTCAACGCCAAGGTCAAGAACAACAACTTTGAAGTGGGTGACCTAGTCCTCAAAAAGGTTGTCCAGGATACACAAAACCCGAACTTGGGAACACTTAGTGTTAGAGTAAATGCCCTAGAGCCAATCAATTATTGTATAATTGACTCTTTGTAATAATGTTCATTAATCAATAATAAAAGGCATTTTATTCTATATCGCGTAAATCATTATTATTGCAATATGTATTGATATATGTCCTTAGAATGGTAGAACCGTGAGAGGGTATCAAGTGTTTCAAATCTTGATAGTGAGAACCCTATGAGCACATATGGGGGGCCATTCTAGAAACGTCCTTAGCCCCAGTATTATTCTGAAGTAAGGGCACAGATAATACTTAAGGCTATCATATGTTACGACCCTGTCGAAAGGCAGTGATGATCTTACTTGTCAAGGTTTTTTGGTGACAACCTGGTGCAACACATGGGTGCTTGTTGTAGGCGGATATACCGCAGCAAGTTTCTGGACTGACCCACCAGAGTTTCCATATGGATGGTAACCCCAGTGTCTATGGAACAAATCCTCTAACATGGTGGTGCTTGTGATCCTTAGACTTGAGATCACCGGAGCGCCTTGTGCACCCAATTGGTACAGTTTGACACTAGCCTACGTATTTCTATTCAGAGCTTTCAGTACGGTGGTGATTGGCTATATCAAGAAGTGTATCAAGACTATGGTGGATTGACAAAGGATTCATCACTCCCGGGTATGGGAGAAGTTATCTCACGGCGCATTCAGTAAATGGCAATGACACTGAAACTGTGGCCACAGTGGGATTGAGTTGTTGCTCTATCCAGTTATAATACGGGTCATTGGTCCAAACTGAATATAATATCGAGAGTAACGAGGTTGACACTATTTCTATGCCTTCGTCTCGTCGAGATAACGTATGATGAAAGGTTCGTATTGTACGTAACCATATCGTTGACAGTAGCTACTTTGCTGAATCCGATCTATCGGGTGGCCATGATGCCTTGCTAGGGGCCAATCTTGGTCTGTGTATTATGGACGATTAATTGGTGTTAATCGCGATACTATACACTACCGGTATGATGAGGAGCCTATGGGTCACACACATAGAAGATAATTTAAGAGCCAAGAAGAAAGAAGGGCGTTTTCGTCTTTTTGGGCAAGGTATTTTGGTAATTTCACAGTGCAATTAAATTTGCTAGGGTCGTAGCCTTTATTTAATTTGTTAGAAAAAATTATAAGTGAAATGCGTTTAATATATGTTCGCATATATTTAAATAAATTATCATTATTGTTAAATGTTAATATATATATTAATATTATATATTAATGATTTTAATTGAAATAATGATGAAATAAATAAAATATCTAATTTGGGAGTGTTTGGCAACATGGGGTGTTTGGGTTGGAGCCCAAGCCCATTCCATGTGGGAATAGGGCAACTTGGTTTGCCTATAAAAGGAATATTTTGTTGTTTTATTAATTTAATTGATTTTGCCCTTTTAAAAGAAAAAGAAAAACACGCACAGCCTTTTACACTGACTCCCACGCCACTTTCACCCTTTTGATTGAAAAATCAAATACTCATTTTCTTCTTGATTTCTAAGGCCAAGGAGGATCTAGCAAATCCCTCCTTGGTTCCTGTTGATTGTCTCGTGTGGACCTCTACGGTTCGATCCTACACTGGATCGGTAGCAAACACATTCAGACAACATTGGTGAGCCTCCAAACGTGGTATGAATCTAAACCTTTGGTTTATTTTCTGCAATTCTTATGAATAAAAACTGTTATTTTCTATGCCCTGATTTTGGGTTCTAAGGAACATCCATGGTTTAAAATTTTTGTTTTTTCCGCTGCGCAACCGGGTCGTTTCCTAACTTTAAACCCCGCGTTATTTTCCAATCTTAGGTATGAAATTTACCTTTTCAAGTAATTTTCTTTTTGAATGGAAGGGTAAAGGGTCAATTTACATGTATTTCGGATGTGGCCGTTATAAGTGTAAAGGATGATGTCATTGAAGAGAAATGAGGTAAAATGGTTATAAAGTTGATTGATAAGGTAATGGCATAACGGTAACCAAGGGTATAATGGTCTTTTCATACAAACCATATGATTAAGTGTCCATAAAAGTCACCAAGGGTAAATTAGTCATTCACCTAATGGGATTGCTTAATGGTTAAGTGTTTTAAAGAGTCAAAGGCATTAAATGAGTACTTTCTTTATGTTGAGGTAGAAATACCAAACGCCCTTATATGAAAATTATGCCAAATGACCTTTAATCTAACTTTTTTGACCAATCATATTTGAGTATCAGGAATGAATATTACAAGGTTTAAAGAGAGAGTAGTCGGCCTTGGAGACCCAAATATATCACTTTCTTCTTCATCTCTCAAATCCACCATAAAAGCCACTAATCCAAGCTTTTATTCTCAATTTTCCTAGGATTTCAAGTTGATTTTCAAAGGAGATCACCATCCACCCTTAAAGAACTTCAATTTCAGGGTTAAAGGTAGTTTCAAACCCTAGTTTTTTGAATTTTTTGGTTAAAAGAGAAATTCATAGGTGGTTATGTGTTAGGTAGAAAGGTGAAACTTTGGAGCCAAGAGGAGTACCTTTGTGCTTTGAATACTAAGGTAAGGAAAAATCTCCCTTATGACTATAATTGATAACACCTAGGGTTTATGAAACTTACATTTATTTATGTTAATATGAGTGTGATGCTATGTTTTGGTTATGTTGTTTAAATGGGTTGTTGATTGGTGTATGTGTGCATGTGGAGGATGTTATGCCAATAAAATTTGTAGTTGGACGATGCTTTGGCACTTTTTGGTTCTGTAAAAAGGGAGGTTTTTATGGCCTTTTATACTAAGAAGGATATGGCAAATGATATGAATGTGCAAATGAAGGTGACATGGTAAAATGAATAGAATTCGGATTTGGCTGTTTTAAGACTTATACTGTACATGCTTCACTGAATCGTCTAACTGAAGTTATAGAAGTCTGATTGAGTTGATTCTTGAAGTGCTAAAAATTTTAGAAACAGACCTAAATTTTGTGTTTTAGGTAAGAACCAGTTCGAATTGTAAGTAGGTAAAAATTGCTTGAAAAGTCCGAACTGTATGGCATCCACCTTCTTAATGGAATTCCCATTTGTTTCTAATTCTAATAACCCCTGATAATCTTACTACTGAAATTCTTTGTATGTAGGAGAAATTGAATGAATTAAGTTAAGAAGTTTAGTAGGAGAATAGTATGATTGAGCATGGAATATGTTATCCATTGTTTGCATTCATAATGGTAATGCATATAGCTTATTAGTTGTCTTATGAAAAATTTATGAAATGTAAGAATGAATTCCATGAGTCTCTTGAGGTATAAACCAAGATCAGAGGAATGGAATTCTTATAGAAACCATGAGTCCTTTGAGGTGACGACCAAGAACAGTAATGGTTCAAATGAATCCGATCGATAACAAAGACTAATGAAACCGTCAAGTATAAAGACAAAAGAAATAACATGCCATGTACATGAATATTTCATAAGTCATATATGTTCTATGCTATATTATGTATGATTATGTTATGACTTATGTTTATGAGAAAGTCCAAAGTGTATGATATGTTTATGAACTTGTTATGTTAAAGAATGAAGGTCATATTTTGTGTAGGTAAGGTCCTAAGTAATATACTTGTAAAATGATGTTTAATGAACCTTAATAGTTTATAAATGCCATATTCCTTACGTGACATTAGCGCTCACCCCACGAAATGTTTTAAAATGTTTTGCAGGTACGGATTAGGGCATAAGCTGGAGAGAAATTCCAAGGGACGCTATGAGCATGAGGGATCTTTATGATGACTATTGAATGTTTTTGCTAATATTTATTATAGTAATTATGTTCATATCTCATATTGTAGTAATTATGTCCATGTTCTATAATGGAGTAAATATGTTGTATTAATAGAGGAAATCAAATTGCTATAAATTTTATAAAAGTGTGTTGTTCTAGTAAGTATTACTATGGATTTCATAATTTACTCCAAGAAAGGAAATTATATTTTTGATTAACAATGAACTTATTATATTTAAGAAAAAAATTAACACATATATCTATATATGTTTAAACTACAATTTTATTCTTTAAATAGGATTTTAAAATAAACTTCTTTCCTAGGCGTGCGTTTTCTAGGTTCTCAATGGCCAAGGGATACTTAGGAAATACCCGGCTGGAGGGTTTTTACATTTGGTATCAGAGCGCGATTTTGGGTGTTCGAAATGATGTTTTGATTGAATTGTTGTAGTTTTTCTATTTAATTGATGATGAAATGGTGTTTGTAAGTAATGGAGAACCATTCCTCATGCGTCCCCAGATACTCTCTCCAGCCGATTGCTGTAAGTATTTTCTTTAATTGTTGTGAATAGAATTAGCTAATATTGATTGAAATTTGTGTAGTAAAGGGTATGGCTATGAGGCGTCCACGAAAGGTTAATAGGAGGGCGAGGAGAATATTAATGAGCAGGCACTAGTGAGCCAGTAGCACCGACTACCATGTGCCCCCTAATAGTGGACCAGCTACGTCTGCCCAATGCTTCTGTTTTGGATGAGGCTGCAATCAACAGGATGATTCAGACAGCCATTACTGCCTTTAGGAGGGTGATCCCGGGGTATAAGTAACCAAGTGAACACAAATCCCTCAGCTCCAGTAGTTCAGCCACAGCTCCAATACCAGTTCCACCTCCGGTAACTGGACCAGTTATGCCGATGGGTGCTACACTTTCTGGCACAGTAGAACCATCTATAATCTTTCTCAAAGCACCACCCTCCAGAGTTCAGTGGTTCAAATGATCCGCGGTAACAGAGGATGGCTAGAGACTGTTGAACGGGCAATGGCCTGTTTCCCATGAGTGATCAGGAAAAGTCCGCTATGCTTCCTATTTGTTGAGAGGAGATCTCGGGTATGTGAGCTAATGGAGCATACCTATGTACGAGTAATCTTTCCTGGAATGAATTTAAAAGGCTATTTGAAGCAGAATATCGGTCGGCAGACTGTTATCCGTGAAGACTCAAGATTTCACGGAATTGAAGCAGGGTAATATGACTGTTAAAGTTATGCTACAATGTTCAACTCCTTACCCGTTTTGCTCCTACTATGGTGAGTACTCCAACAGTGCCGGTTAGAGAGATTTATTAATGGACTACACCCAAAAATTGCCCAGATTTGTATAGCGGGTGGTCAACCCCTCAGACTTATAGTGAGGCCTTGGAACGGGCATTGAGGCGGAGATTTATGTGATAAGGAGAGGCGGATGGAGAACCCCAAGTTGGTGATTGGTAGTTCTAGTTCAGGCCAGACAGCATTTCAAAAGTTGAAGTGGGGAATTCCACTCAGGCCTCAGAGACAAAGTTAAAAAAAGTTTCAGCAAGGATTTCAAAAGAAGGGTAGCAAGAATAAGAGGGCTCCTCAGCAACAACAGAGAAGGTTATCTTCCCCATTGTCAAAAATGTGGGAGGCAGCATAAAGGATTGTCTATTGGAACCAATGTGTGTTTCAATGTAAACAACCGGGACACGCAAAGGACTGTAAAGTTACTCAAGCTACTTCCCTTCAGACTGTTGGAGGTTCGACGCGCAGAGTTTACTCAGTAGCTCAGAAAGAAGCTGAAGCCAATCCATCTGCAGTTACTGTCAGTTACATTCCACTCTACCTCTTTATATGTACTGATTGATTCTGGGGCTACCCATTCTTTTATCTCATATGTATTATAAAAGATTAGGTTTAGAGCCTTGTAAAGTGGAACATGCTGTTAAAATCGAGATGCCTAATGGGGAGAATTATTTTGCTGATAAGTGTGTAATGGGGGAAACTATAGTGATTGATGGGCATGAGTTGAAGTTGATTTGATTGTTTTGATATGCCTGATTTTGATATGATTTGGGAATGGACTTCCTGAGCAAATATGGAGTATTGATAGACTGTCGAAGAAGAAGGCTAGGTTTAACTTAGATGTTGGAGATAGTTTCACCTTTGGAAGGTCATCTACACACCTAATGATAAGTGCAGTGAGGCAGAGATGATAAGGAAGGGGTACAGGGTACATAGCTAATGTGGTGAATAAAGAAAAGTTTCCAAACTAGTGTTCGGGATGTACCCATAGTACGAGAATTCGAAGATGTTTTTCCAGAAGATTGCCAGGACTTCCTCCAGAAAGGAATGGAATTCTGTATAGAATTAGCTCCTGGTCGGCACCAATATCTAAAGCCCCGTATAGAATGGCTCCACAGAGTTACAGAGTTAAGCAGCTCAGATTGTTAGATAGGTTTCATTCGACCTAGTCATTCCCATGGGAGCTCCGATTTTATTTTTCAAGAAAAGAGGGTCGATGAAATGTGTATTGATTACAGGAGCTCAATAAGGTGACGGTGAAAAACAAGTATCCATTACCAAGAATTGATGACTTGTTTGATCAATTAAAGGGAGCTTCGGTGTTTTCCAAGATTGTCTTCGGTCAGGCTACCATCAAGTGAGGGTCGCTGACAAAGATATTCCCAAGACTGCATTTCGAACCAGATATGGGCATTATGATTTATAGTGATGCCATTTGGATTGACTAATGCACCAGCGGTATTCATGGATTTGATGAATAGGATTTTCCATGATTGTTTGGATAAATTTCTAGTAATTTTTATAGATGATATCCGGCTATTCCAAAACAAAGGAAGATCATGAAGAGCATTTGAATTTGTGTTACAAAACTAAGGGAAAAAGTTATGCTAAGTTCTCCAAATGTGAGTTTTGGTTGGATCAAGTAACATTCTTGGGACATGTTGTTTCACAAAAGGGTATTTCAGTGGACCCTAGTAAGATTGAAGCAGTGATTGATGGCCAAGACCAAGACTGTAAAAGAAGTTAGAAGTTTTCTTGGTTTAGCAGGTATTACAGGAAATTTGTGGAAGGCTTTGCAAGTTAGCTTCTCCCACTCACAGCTCTGACCAAAAAGGAACCCCGTTCAGATGGACTGAAACCTGTGAGAAGAGTTTCCAAGAATTGAAAGAAGATTAACTACTCTCTCCATTTTACACTTCCAGAGATGGAGTAGATTATGATATTATACTGATGCTTCTCATAATGGTTTGGGGGCAGTATTGATGCAAAAAGGCAAGGTGATTGCTTATGCCTCTCGTCAATTGAAAGACTATGAAAAGAGGTATCCCACTCTGATCTTGATTAGCACGGTCGTTTTTGCTTTGAAATTTGGAGACATTATCTCTTTGGGGTGAAATGTAATATACACAGATCACAAAGTCTAAAATACTTTTTCACCCGAAGAAATTGAATATGAGGCAGAGGAGATGGCTTGAGTTGGTGAAGGACTATGAATGTGATATTATGTATCAGCCAGGGAAAGCTAATGTAGTTGTAGATGCCCTCAGCAGGAAAGTCTCCTTAGCTCAATTACTTTTCAGAAGCACCTGAAACAAGAGATAATGAAAGAGGGATAGGTTGGGTTTGGGAAATTATCCAAATTGAAGTTCGGTCTAAGTGTTGGAGGAGATAGAGAAAACCAAGCGAATGACGGGTTTAGTAAAGGAATTGAGCAGCAGTTGAAAATGGTAGAGAATCGGAATTCAAATGGGTGAATGGAATCTTAAAATTTAGGATAGAGTGTAGTTCCTCAGGATATTGAATTAAGAAGAAGATTTAGAGGAAGCACATAGTACTCTTTACGCTGCTCATCCAGGAGTGTAAAGATGTATCAGGATTTGAGGAAGAGCTATTGTGGGCCAAGGTTAAGAAAATGTAACTGAGTATGTTGCCAGATGCTTGGTGTGCCAACAGGTTAAGCAGAGCATCAACGCCCTTCAGGATTGTTGCAACCCCTCAGTATCCTTCGTGGAAATGGGAAGATATTTCTATGGATTTCATTTTAGGTCTCCTAAAGTGCAAAGGGGTTATAATGCCATTTTGGTGATTGTAGATAGATTGAATAATCTGCTCATTTCATTCCAGTTACAGACAAGATCTCCTCTGATCAGCTAGGCCGATTAATGTTAAAGAAATAGTAAGATTACATGGAGTACCTAATAGTATTTTCTCAGACAGGGATGTGAAATTTATGTCAATATCTGTGAGTAGCATGCAGAAGGCATTGGGTACTAGCTTAATTTCAGCACACCTATCATCCTCAGACGATGGACACAGAAAGAACAATCAATATGGGAGGATATGTTACGGGCATGTTGTATTGACCATAAGTTGAATGGTGTGACATTCTCCCTCTAGTTGAATTCGCTTATAACAATAGTTATCAAGCAACCTTAAAATGGCAACATATGAAGCTTTGTATGGAAGAATGTAGATCTCCATTACTTGGGATGAAATAGGAGAAAAGAATGCATTAGCTCAAGCTCTTGGTCCAGAAATGCACACAAAAATGATAGAAGATGAAAGTTAATTCGAGAGAGAATGAAGCAGGCCCAAGACAGACAGAAAGCTATGCAGACCCAAAAGAAAGGATATAGAATTCCAAATAGGAGACAAGGTGTTTGTGAAAATCTCTCCTTATAAAGGGTGATGAGTTTGGAAGAAAAGGGAAGCTCGCCCCTAGATATATCGGTCCATATGAGGTATTAGAGAAAGTGGGCAAAGTAGCTTACAGACTTGCCTTACCAGTTAGTATGGATCGGATCCATAGTTTTCCATGTTTCCCTTTTGCGAAAGTATGTTAGTGATCCTTCGCATATATTACAAGCAAATGAAGTGGAGTTAAAAGATGAACTAATTTATGAAGACCCCAGTTCAGATTCTGGATAGAAGAATAAGAGCTCCGAAATAAAAGGTACCGCTTGTTAAATACTGTGGAGGAATCATAATGTA
The DNA here is from genome assembly GCF_008641045.1 of Pistacia vera. NCBI lineage: Eukaryota > Viridiplantae > Streptophyta > Magnoliopsida > Sapindales > Anacardiaceae > Pistacia > Pistacia vera. Next base: position 246,590 of record NW_022196538.1, read on the forward strand.
GAAGAAGCGACATGGGAGGTTGAGCAAGATATGAAAGAAAGATATCCAGACCTCTTCAACTGAATTCGAGGACGAAATTCTTCTAAGGGGGGGATGATTGTAAACCCCGCGTTATTATTCCATGCCTTAAGGTATGAAATTTACCTTTTCAAGTAATTTTCTTTTTTGAATGGAAGGGTAAAATGGTCAATTACATGTATTTCGAGATGTGGCCGTTAAAAGTGTAAAGGATGATGTCATTGAAGAGAAATGAGGGTAGAATGGTTATAAAGTTGATTGATAAGGTTAAATGGCATAAACGGTAACCAAGGTTATAATGGTCTTTTCATACAAAACCATATGATTAAGTGTCCATAAAAGTGCACCAAGGGTAAATTAGTCATTCACCTAATGGGATTGCTTAATGGTTAAGTGTTTTAAAGAAGTCAAATGGCATTAAATGAGTACTTATCTTTATGTTGAGGTAGAAATGACCCAAACGCCCTTATATGAAAATTTTATGCCAAATACCTTTATATCTAACTTTATTGACCACATAATTTGAGTATCAATGGAATGATATTTACAAGGTTTAAAGAGAGAAGTCGGCCTTGGAGACCCCAAATATATCATCTTCTTCTTCATCTCTCAAATCCACCATAAAAGCCACTAATCCAAGCTTTTATTCTCAAATTTCTTAGTTTCAAGTTGATTTTCAAAGGAGATCACCATCCACCCTTAAAGAACTTCAATTTCAGGGTTAAAGGTGAGTTTCAAAACCCTAGTTTTTCTGAATTTTTTGGTTAAAAGAGAAATTCATAGGTGGTTATGGTGTAAGGTAGAAGGTGAAACTTTGGAGCCAAGGGGAGTACCTTTGTGCTTTGAAATCTAAGGTAAGAAAAAAATCTCCCTTATGACTATAATTGATAACACCTAGGTGTTATGAAACTTACATTTATTATGTTAATATAGTGTGATGCTATTTTGGTTATGGTTGTTAAATGGGTGTGTTTTGGTGTATGTGTGCATGTGGAGGATGATTATGCCAATTAGAGATTTGTAGTTGGAGATCTTTGGCACTTTTTGTTCTGTAAAAAGGGAGGTTTTTATGGCCTTTTATACTAAGAATGATATGGCAAATGATAGAATGTGCAAATGAGGTGACAGTTAAAATAAATAGAATTCGGATTTGGCTGTTTTAAGACTTATACTGTACATGCTTCACTGAATCAGTCATAACTGAAGTTATAGAAGTCCGATTGAGTTGATTCTTGAAGTGTTAAAAATTTTAGAAACAGACCTAAACTTTTGTGTTTTAGGTAAGAACCAGTTCGAATTGTAAGATAAGGTAAAAATTGCTTGAAAAGTAACGAACTGTATGGCATCCACCTTCTTAATGGAAATTCCCATTTGTTTCTAATTCTAATAAACCCCTGAATAATCTTACTACTGAAATTCTTTGTAGTATGAGAAATTGAATGAATAAGTTAAGAAGTTTAGTAGGAGATATAGTATGATTGAGCAGGAATATGTTAGTCCATATGTTTGCATTCATAATGGTAATGCATATAGCTTATTTAGTTGTCTTATGAAAAATTTATGAAATGTTAATGAATGAATTCCATGAGTCTCTTGAGGTATAAACCAAGATCAGAGGAATGGAATTCTTATAGAAACCATGAGTCCTTTGAGGTGACGACCAAGAACAAGGTAATGGTTCAAATGAATCCGATCGGATAACAAAGACTAATGAAACCGTCAAGTATAAAGACAAAAGAAATAGCATGCCATGTACATGAATTTCATAAGTCAATATATGTCTATGCTATATTATGTAGATTATGTTATGACTTATGTTTATGAGAAAAGTCCAAAGTGTATGATATGTTTTATGAACTGTTATGTTAAAGAATGAAGGTCATATTTTGTAGTAGGTAAGTCCTAAGTATATCTGTAAAATGAGTTTAATGCTTAATAGTTTATAAATGCCATATTCCTTACTACGATTTAGCGCTCACCCCACAATGTTAAATGTTTGCAGGTACGGATTAAGGCATGAAGCTGGGAGAGAATTCCAAGGGACGCTATGAGCATGAGGGGATGCTTTAATGATGACTATTGAATGGTTTTGCTAATATTTAGTATAGTAATTATGTTCATATCTCATAATGTAGTAATTATGTCCATGTTCTATAATGGAGTAAATATGTTGTATTAATAGAGGAATCAAATTGCTAGTAAATTTTATAAAAGTGTGTATGTTAGTAAGTATTACTATGGATTTCATAATTTACTCCAAGAAAGGAAATTATATTTTTGATTAACAATGACTTATTATAGTTAAGAAAAATTAAACACTATATCTATATATGTTTTAACTACAAGTTTATCTTTAAATAGGATTTTAAAATAAACTTCTTTCCTAGGCGTGCGTTTTCTAGGTTCTCAATGGCCAAGGGATACTTAGGAAATACCCGGCTAGGGAGGGGTTTTACACTAACACTTAGACCTAAATGGGAAGGTCCATTCAGGATCTCCGAAAAGCTTGCACCAGGAACTTTTAACGTGGAACATGTCAATGGTGAAGTCGTATTGTGAGCATGGAACGTCGAGCATTTGCGAAGGTATTACCAATAAGCAGCTCGGGTTCCAATCATGTCTTGTTCTTTCTCAAATATTCATTGTAAGATTGTTCATGGCCAAAATGTTATCAATAAAAAGAGGTATTATCCATAAACTTTTCTTTGTTCGTCAATTTTTTGTTCATTTATTTTTTGCCATTTATCATTTATTGTTTCAAAATTGTGACCTGCACGATCACATTTAAAACTCAGAGTCAGAAGTTCAGAAAAAAGGCAAATTAGTTGGATAAGCCACATCAAAATCCAACTCATTAAGGGCGAGATATCCCGAATCGACAAAGTTACACTTCAAAAAATTCAAACAAAACTCATCAAAGGAAAATCGGCCATAAGCTAGCAAATAAAACTCGAGATAGGCAATTAGTCCAAACTGAGAGTTATCGCACAAGATTTTCTTGTACGCATTCAAAAAAATTCATCAAGAACCGACCTAAGCATAACTTGGAACAAAATTCAAAACGACTCTACAGAAATTGAAAATTGCTCGACAAATATATACAAAAAAAAATCTCTTTCATTAATAGTAAAAGTTTAGTTACAAACTAAACTAAAGAAAAAAAAAGATACAAAAAAATATATGTTTCTAGGCAGGTGGAGGAACATGTGCTCATCACCAACTAGGACAGGTGGTTCCTCGACAGCAGGAGTCACGATGGCCTCTTTGGGGGTTAGAGCTGGGACATCTTGCAGAGCTCGACCGGAGGAAGGTCAGTAGCAATAGGCAGAAGCGTAACCAGGGGAGTCGGATCCTCGACCTCATGCTTAATGGCAACATCCTCCTCTCAATCCTCGACTTCCTCCTCGCCTTGACTATCAGGCTCAAAGTCGTCCAAGTAAACATAAGCCATCCCTTGAGCCTCAGTCCTCATCCTGTCAACTCCTTCTAGTAAGCCCGTAGAAGAAAGGAGAAGTTGATCGAGGGATGAGCTTCCGACAACTTTTGCACAAGGAAGACCGATGTCTCCCAAGCTCAATTCGTGACGGCCTCGTTTAGCTCCTCGATTTCGAGCCTAAGCTACTCAGTTTCAGCCTTAGCTTTTTGTCGACCTTTCGCCTCCTAGGAAAGATCAAGTGAGGCCTACTTGAACTTTGTCTCCCAATCTGAGGTAGTTTTTTGAGCCAAGGTGAGCTTAGAGTTTAGCTTATTGTTGGTACCTCACTAATGTGCCAAACTCTTCTCACCCTCGACCGCTTTGGCTTCAGCCTTTGCCCGAGCGGCCTCACTCGCCTTTATTTTGTCAAGGAACTCCTTTTCCTTGACCCCAAATATTGCCATTTCTTCCCTAAGCCACTCAAGCTCGGCCTGCTTTGAGTCCTTCTCCTTTTCTACTACCTCAGCCCTAGCCAAGGCATCCTCCTTGAGCGTTTTCGCTTCTTGCCATCCCTGATGAGTGCCCACCAATGTGGGGTAACACTCATCATAGGGAAGCTTGCTCACCACGCAAGCCTAGAAAAGCATAATGAAAGCTACTAATACCTTTGTCATGTAGCTGCATACCCAAGCCAGTAGTTGCAAAGCAGACGAATCCCTAATGCTTGTATAAGTTCGCAGGGTGAGACTGTTAGTGTATGCCCTAGAAACTAATCATGTCGTCAGTTCCAAGGCATTATGTTTTTTATATATATGTTGATGTATATATTTTGTATATACATTTTATCTTATCAATAGAAGAAAGTGTTCTTATTTCACATGTGGTTTATTGCTTCATTTATATATATGTATTACATGTGAAATGTCCAGATGATACAAATCTTTAGAAGATCAAAATCATCAAAGTATTCCCTACATAGGTAATATTAATTGGGCAATAATATTACATAGTAGGCATGCTAAATGCCTCTGTAGAATATCATGTGATGGTATTAGTGTGGGTGATTATAAAAGTTTTATCACTAGGGCATTAGCATGGATACGCTATTAGTGAACTGTTTATCGAATATGGTCATTTATGATGAATCACATGGACATTTAAAATGTAGTCAAGGATTTATCATAAGATCGTACTAGTGTATTATTAATCCTTAGACCTGAGATATCACGGTTGGATTCTGCATAAACGCATATGGTTCATATGGTGTATAAACACGAGGCTAATCATGCCATATGTTAATAAGCCAATTTGGCCATGTGTTGTTTATGTGTGAGGACAAGTGATAGTCAAGATGGGATCCGTTGACTTGGTATAGATTGATATCAAGTTCCTAGACAAATGTCAAGATACATTGGAAAAGGGAAATCTCTAGCCGGGGTATATAAAATGTTACATAAAAGGTTGTTTCATGGTGACACATTCCATATGTATTGAATTAAAATTAAGATAAGGATTTGATATACCATGAATCCATTCTTAATTGGGATTAGACAACAGAAGGATTTGATTATACAACGTGTATGATTGTAAAAGGTTTGTTGGAGTATATCTTCATTATGACTTAGGGTTTATGGAGCATTGCTAGATGCCTACCATAATCAGTGGGAGTTTTGTTCATAAAGAGTTATGACAAAACATATTGAAATAGACTGTGATATTGGGGGCCCACGGCTAGGCCACAGTAAACCTAAGAGGTCACACATAAAAACTAAGGAAAATGGAGAAATTGCCAAAGAGAGTTGATTATCCAAGGTTGGCTAACACCTACCAAGGGTAATAAAGTTATTTATATTAATCATTTTCTTTATACTAAATTTGATTTTATAAGGGGTTGTAATTGTAAACAATTAAGGTTAAATTGTTATGTAAACAATTTAAGAGTTAAATTATTAATTGTGATTAAATGTTAATCCAATGTTATAATTTAAAGAAGTTTAACAACTTCATAACAATTATGGAATTGTTTAAGGAAGTCCAAAACAATTATTGAATTGTTTACAAGGATTCCTATATAAAGAAAATGATATATCAATTTTTGTGTAGAGAAAAAAAAATCTCTAAGAACCCTAAATCTCTCACTTGGCCAAATTTCTTCTTCCCTTGGTGTGGATACTCTTTTGTTTAATTTCTCTTGAAATTAAGAGTCTCCAAGGTTGCTAAGGGCTTAGGGTAACATGTTCTACCTTACTTATTTCAATTTGATTGAAATTTTTTTAAACTATGACTATACTTGTTATAGTATGATATGCTTGATTCTCCATGCATCCATCTTTCAGAGACATCCTTGGCTGTTGCAGCCCTGATGCTGATGTACTTAGAGAGTTGATCGATTATTACATCAACCACAGCTCAATAAGTCTCGTCCGCCACTTCACCTATGGGAACAGACTTCTTCTTGGCCAAATCCTTGGCCACGGACTTCTTTGGGTGCTAGTTTGCCCTGCGGCCACTTTGTTCGAGCCACCTTGCTGCTCAATGACCTTTTGCTTTCCCGAGCCCCCTTACGGCTTGGTCAACTTTTTTTTGCCCAAGCTATTGTGATGCTCAGGCGCTTTCTGCTTCCCTAAGCCTCCAATTGACTCGGAAGTCTTCTTTGTCGACTCCTTTTAGGGCTTGAGGGCACCATTCCTTCTTACTGCCTTGGAGGCAATCGCGGGCTTCTTTGCACTTCCTCGCCAGAGTAATTGGCGGCTTCTTGCCCTTGAAAGTCACCACCTTCTTCTTCAAGCCTTTCGGTTTCTCGACCCACATTTCTATGAAAGGAGAAGCAAACAATCAACGACCTAAAAAAAAAAAAAAAAAATAGAAAAGAAAAAACGAGCAAGTAAACACTTTTACCTTTTTCAAGAATGGTGTTGAAAGTGGCATTGTCGGCACAAAAGCCATATGCCCTCAGCCGAAGAAGCGAGATAATCTCGTTGACGTTACACTCCTTGTCAAAAAGATCGCTGAAGTGCTGAAGCCTCTATAAGCTTGCCACAGGAAGAAAATTATGCTCAATGTTTATTGCAAAGCAAAGAAATTTAATCAGCCCGACAGTCTAGCTTGAAAACAATCTTCGCAAACACTGGGGGTCAAAGTCTTACTAGCTTTCGAAGCAAAAACGTCAGTTTCCCTGGCCTCATAAAAGAAAAACTGAGAGTCTCAATGTGGGACCTTCTTTGGAACGTCGACTAGACCGTTAAAATGTACCTTCCTCGCTTTAGAGAGGTAATACGTCTGGTCTTGACCCTTCTTTAATATATACAAATGGACGAGCTCCTTAATAGATGGCTCGCCTAACTCGACTATCTGGTATGCTATATCCAAACCTACAATTATAATGTAAGAGTTCGTGGATAATTGAAGAAGGACGATGTCAAATTGTCTCAAAACATCGTTGATAAAGAAGTGAGGGGGAATAGACATCCCACACCTCAAAAGGGTTTTAAAGATCACCACCTAACTCGTGGGGGGATTCTTCCGGGAGAAGCCTCCCAGAACCCTCAAGTTGAGTTGAAGTGCATAAGTTTCATTTACGCACCTAAGATCCTCAGCATCAATTGAGGATTGTGGATCCTTACATGGTCTATGGACTGGGGATCTCCTTGACTGAGCAACCTCTACAGAAACATGATCCGAGGAGCCTACTACATCAGGATCTAAGCTTCGTGTGAACAATGTCCTCAAAGGCCTCAAGGACTACGCCCACAAGAACTACTAAGCCCACTAAAGAATCGAACATGCGATCAATGGTATGACTGCTCGAAGAAGACATGATGATAGCTCGCTTCTCGACACCTGAAACAAAAGCGAACACATGTCAGAGCTCAAAAAACTCGGTGACCTATCCATACTTTGCTTTTAGTTCAAGCACCTAAGACAGCTCGTGTCAGACAATAGATACACGTGATTTACTAAGGATTCCGGCGACCACCACGATAAACCCTCCATAAGCCCAAGACCATCAAAGATACACTTAAAAACCCTAGCAATGCCCTAAAAAGCCCAATGTGGCCATGACAGTAGCCACCCTCGACCGTAGAAATCGTAAAAACAAGTAAAAGAAGGGAAAAGAAACCTTACCAGAGTAAAAGAATGGGATGTACACACCAAAAAAGCACTGTGAAACGAAGGAGTAACGATGGAACAAGCAAGAAAAGCCTAAGAGTTTTTGTAAAATATAAAGCCTTCTTGACAAGTTCGCCCCCTTTTATAATGGTTTGCATAGGAGACGAAAAGGTGGGGTTTGATCATAGCCATCGATCTACAGTGAATCTTGGCCCTCCATTCGTCGAGCAATCTCAACCCTTAGACGTGGCCATGTGTCAATCATCTGCGAAGGGCGATCAACTGTCAGACCGCCACAGTCATAACCGTCACCACACGTCGTCTCAACTTCGCACGTGGACGGTTGTAGTCGCCCATACGGGATGAAAAGTAACTAATAAAGGCTGCCGCATTTAATGCGACATGACTGCATGGAATTTACACAATGACCCTTTCTTTTTAAATTCTGAGTTTGTCAAGAATGTCACAAAAGACAAAAGGTCAAGTGTTGAGTATATTAATTGGGGATGAGTCCGACTCATGAAGCTCAACCAAATCTATAGTCAACGCACAACCGACGAAGTCTGAGCTTGACATCAAATCAGGCAATAGTCTTCAAAGCTCAAAACGAGCATCGAACACTAGGGAGCAAATGTTGTGTGTGATTTTTCCTTCAAGCTCCGAGAATTGAAAGGTTATAGGTCGATCCAGAACCAACTTGACTCAACTGATTGTCTGACCCAACATAAGCTCGTCGAGTTATAGCTTGACCTAGCACAAGCTAGTTGCAACCAATCCTCATAGTTGTTCAACCTATCCACAAATAACTTTAGATCCCAGATATCACGAAAATGATTAGATCGACAACAATCTTTGCACAATCACAGCGCTCAATTGCGAGAATATCATAGTTGCATTTCAAACTTACTTGTAATCCCTTTATTTTCACTATTTCCTTTGTACAAAATCTGTATGTAAACCCCCTCCAACGATGAGAAACGGGTTAGCAAATTATTCTAGGACTATCATTATAAGCTCTCACAACAAATACAAAAATAGTGGGCGTAGGCTCACGAGTTCAACTCACCGAATCACTTTAAAATCTTTCTTGCCATTTACTTTACCACATTTTACAGTTTATTCATTACTGGTTACCTATAATCACACACACATCAGTTTCGATTCTGTCAGGTTGATCGGATCACTCTAGTTTGTGTATTTTTGCATCAACAATAACTATCTTCATATAGGATTAGTTTAAATAGGAATATTCAGACCTTTAAGCATTGAAGGCATGGACACAACCATCTTTTCTTATATAAGAGATTGTAGATGGTTAAGATTTAGAGATTATCTACTCAGAACAGTAGAATCTAGCTTGTCCAATGGACCAATTTATTTCAATTGTTATCCTAATTTCACAGTCTGTTTAGATGATCTTAATAAACTAGATGTTTTAACCTTGAATATTAAAACATTTGGTTATGAATTAAAACTAGGAACCATTCCTATAGTAGCCATTTATAGGGTTTGATACAAAGTAATGCAATCTATTTTTGAACTAGAGCCATTAATCATGACCAAAAAGGCCACACAGTGTTGTTTCAAACTGATTTAATAAGATCAAACATATCCCAACTTACTGTTTTAGGGACTATTATGTTTGATCTTGTTAAATCAATTTGAAACAACATTGTGTGGCCTTTTTGTTCATGATATATATATATATATATATATCGTAAATTTAATTCCAATATAAAAATTAGATAGAGGCAACAACCTCAATAAATTTAATTGTACAAGATTACTAAAATACCATTTCATCTAAAAGACGAAATTGCCCCTCTATTTTTTAAACCTTAAATTGTCCTCTTATGTGTGTGACCCGTAGACTCTTTATCATATTGGTAGTGAATAGTATTGTGATTAACACCAATTAATTATCTCACTACAGACAGACCAAGAGTAGCCCATAGCAAGGCATCATGACCACCTAATAGTTAAAGATTCAACGAAATAGCTACCTATCAACGACATGGTTACCATGCAATCAAATTATTTCATCATCTATTATCTCATCAAGGCTGAAGTACAGAAATAGTGTCAACCTTAGATATTCTTGATATCTTGATATTCGGTTTCTGGCCAACGATTGGAATAATAAATTGGATTGAGCGACAACTCAATCCCACTGTGGCCACAGATTTAGTGTCGTTGTCATTTACTGAATTGCGCAATAAGATAACTTCTCCTGTATCCAAGAGTGATGACTCCTTTATTAATCCACCATAGTCTTAATACACATTTCGCAGCAGACAACCACTATTGTTCTGATAGTCCTAAATAGAACTACGTTGGGCTAGTGTTAAACTACACCAATTAGTGCACAAGGCATTTTGTGATCTCAAGTCTAAGGATCACATGCACCACCATCCGTTAGAGGATTTAATCCACGGAAACTAGGGTTACCATCTATGTAGAATCCTCCGGTGGGTCAATCTGGTGAACTTGCCTATAGTAAGCGCCCATGTGTTGTACTAGGTTGTCACAAGCAACCTTAACAAGTGAGATCAGTCACTGCCTTTAGGCAATGTCATTCAACATTATGATAGTCTTACCGTATTATATGTGCCCTTATTCAAGATAATACTAAGACTACAGACATTTCTAGAATGACCACCATATGTGATCATAGGGTTCTCACTATAAAGATTTGAAACACTCGATCCACTTGTCATATTTCTACCATCCTAAGGACATATATCAAGACATACAATTATGAATTACATGATATGTAACGCCCACATCAAGGTACGTAACTTTATTTGTGCCCTAATACCCTTAGTTGAATCTTGTTAGAGTTATCTTGGACAAGTGTTAAAGAAATTCTTTAAAATGTTATTAGGGGTAAAATGGTCATTCCACTCATAATTAGATGAAAGAGTGGGGAATGAAAAGAAGTAGAATAACATAGAGAAGATAATAGAAATGAAGGCATTATTGTAATTGACTAAGGGACATAGATGAAATTTTTAGAAAGTGCAAGGGTAAAATGGGAAACTATATATATTATTATGTAGTAATAAGAGTTCAAGAGTTGAAACCCTAGCCACTCCACCCATTGTTCACACCACCTTCACCCCAAATTCTCTCAAATTTCTTCACTAAATTTCCAAGGAAATTCATAGGATTTTGGCTAAATTTTGATAGATTTTCAATCTTAAACATTCAAGGGTTAAGAAGAAGGGGAATTCTACCAAAGAGAGATTATAGTGTTGGAATCACTCAAATTCAAGGTAAGTAGATCCAACTTTAGCTTTGATTGAATAAATACTTGTGTAGAGAAATTTCGTATGTGTTGTACGTGTGTTTGGATGATGAGAATTATGGATTAAAATTGAGGTTGTTTGATTTGTGAATCTTATGGCCATGAGAAGTGATGTATTTGTATGTGTTGAGTTGATGAAATATGAAAGAATGGATGTGGAAGGGTGGAAGGTAAAATTCAGCTAGGGTGGTTGTTGGCCTTAGGGAGTTTTTGCTCCAATTTTGGTGGCTTGAGAAATATGTGGAAGTGTAACCAATTTAAGGTTTGTATGTGCATGTAAGGTGTTTGATGAAATGTCAAAGAAAGTGCATATATATGAGTATGTTATATTATTACTTTGTTATGGAAATGTTGTTGGTAGAGAATATTAGTTCCATAATGATATCTTTATATGCCATAATGCATTCTTACATTTGAGCATTTGCATGTGGAAAGAATAGTAAAGAATGAGCATATTTACATGCACATATACATGTATGAGAACATTAAAGAGTAAAGAGAAAAAAAGAAAAGAAATTAATTGTAGAATCATCATCTAAAGAACATAATTAAAGAATACCTCAAATCTGAAATTTTACTTAAAAAATATAAAAAGATAAGAGAAGAGAAGGTTGTTGTAATGGGGAACCCATGAGTGACAGAGAAGAAGAAGAATATCCTCACATGCATGCCGCCTTTAGTGAGCGGCCTAAGAATAAGAAAGAAGAATTTGTACAGTTCGTAAAAAGTGCATGTGGATGAGAACTGTACCCAAGAAAGAATTTGAGAATACACTCACACGGCCAGGGTTCCGAATCCATGCCTCAACCGAGTCCAATCGACAAAGAAAGAAAGAATAGAAAAGAAAAGAAAGAAAGCATAGAAAAGCAAGAAAGAATAGAAAATAAGAGAAACAGAATAAGAAAACAGAAAAATAGAAAAGCAAATGCATTTCATATAAAAAGTTTATGCATTTGTGCATGCGCATCATGCCATTTCTGTTACCCAGAGTTCGTTTATCGGTAAGTGAGAAACTAGAATCTTAGAAAGAGCAAAGAAGAATTGAGAAGTTTGGTGTAAGGAAAGAAAATACAGGATCTGAGTAACGGAGAAAGGAATAGAAGTATTGTGGGTTTACTTACTGAGCAATTAGTACTCACTCCATTGATTTCACTGTTTTTGCAGGTAATAGATGAGATGCGATCGGGAGGAACGTCAAGTAGCGGAGTAGAATGGCACCACTATCTGAGACCACTTTGTACTTTTTTTGTGACTTTATTATTTGATGTAGAGATTTGTATATAGAGTTAAATTTATTTTGGGCCCACTATTATATTCTTATATATATTCTATAACATGTTAGTGAGTTTTACTTATATTTTTCCAAAGAACTACTAGTTAGACAGAATATTACATGATATAAAAGAAAATGTCTTTTATTGATAAATAAACATGATTTACAAACCTAATCTAGCATCATGTTCAATAAGTAGTTCACTAACCATTCATCCACACTAATGCCCTAGTGATATGACTTTCGTAATCACCTACACTAATGTCACCACATGACATTCAATGGAGACATTCAACATGCCTATTATGCAATGTTATTGCCCAATTAACATTACGTATTGTTGATGCAAAATTATGTATCGACTAGAATGCCAAAACATGAACACGCGTCAACCAAAGGTACTCGATTCACCTAGGTGGGAATTGAGCAAGATGGGTACATGATTATAGGGAATCAACAATGGTGGCTTAACTCACGCATGACGGTGGTTCAGAAGACGGTGGTTCTCTTAGAATATAACATGAAAACACTACAATAAAAAGTACTTTCTGCAACCAATTTTTTTGCAACTAGACAAAAATAGTTTCAGATACCCCACATTTAGTAACTAAATTCCAATCGGTCAGTTGAAGGGGAATAAAATTATGGGGCTCATTTATTCTAGCCTTTGGTGTCTAAAATTAATATTTTGCAACTACTTTGATTTGTTGTCAAAAATACCACATTAGCGACTAATTTATTTTGTTGCCAATTCTTGCGCGGTAAATTTTTCCAACATTACAACACAATTGGCAACTACAACAGGAGATTCTGCAACTAAAATTATGGTTACAAAAAACAATTATTTGCAACTACTAAATAGTTGCTAAATTAAATGCAACTATTTATTAATTTATTTGTAACTATTTTTATTAGTTACAAAATGATACAATTACCTAAATATCCAAGCTTCTAACAATAATTACAAAGGGGCTAGGGTACATATGGCAACTAATTGTTTTGTGCATATTACAAATAGTTGCAAAAACTTATGTATAGCAACTAAGATGTATTTAGTCGCTAAAAGTTGATAAATTTTTTTGGCTCCCACTTTCTCGGTAAAATGAAAAAATGATATTTTAAATTATGACTAAAATTATTATTGTGTAACTAATTAATTAGTCACAAATTATCTTCTTTTGGCAACTTAGATTTTAGTTGCCAAATATATGGTAAATTCTGCAAATCAGTTTGGGCACCCCATTTTCCCGCTTGAAATAAATTGAAATTTTAAGTATGTTATTTTGGCAACTAAAGTTATAGTTGTTAATAAGAGTTGTTCAGAACCAAAATGTTAGCCACTAAATGTTTATTTTCACCAAGGCAAATTCTCCCACCCATTTTTCATTAAGTCAAAGCTACGGTTATAAACTATTAGAATAACCCATTTCTTCTGCCCAAAATTCCAGCGCCCAAAAATGAGAAACATTTCCCTCTCTTCTGCCCAAAATCTCTCTTTGTCGCTCTTCCACTGAATCACGGGGCATTTTATTAAAAAGCCATCTCAAGTTTAAATTCAATTAAAAGGCTATGAAGTTTTAAAGTGTTAACTAACTAGCCTTATTATTGATTAAGTGTAATTAAACTTGATTAGTGCTTAATTAGGATTAATGAAGTATTATGTAATCTTTTAAAAATTATACTATATTCCCAAAAACCCGAAATTCTTGCAAACAAACCCAAACACCTTCTTCTTCCTCCCGCCATTAACGCATCTCTACCTTGGTTAATGTTTCTTCTTAGCTTCGTCTACATCTTCTTCTTCCTCTACATCTTCTTCTTCGTCTACATCTTCTTCCTCCTCCTTCCTCTGCATCTTCTTCTTCCTCATTCCTCTATATCTTCTTGTTTCTCCGCCATTAACACTTTCTTCTTCCTCCACCATTAACATCTTCTCCGCCAAAGATCCCCCTCCTCCTCCTCCTAACATTTTGTCTAAGTATGTGTATCTCCTCTCTACATTTTATATTTAGATTTACAAAGATTTAATAATGCATGGGGTTTGGGTTATGATTTTGATTTAGTTGTTTAGGTTGTTGGGTTGTGTTTGATGTAATGCAAGTTGAAAGGAGTGAAATTTGTTGAATATTTTCTTGCATTGTGAGTAGCTAAGGGTGATAGCACCGATTATAGGTGGAGATGGCTGAAAATGTGTTTTGAATCTGATGGATCACTTAAACGATCTGGTATAAGTCTGGTATATGGTACCAGATCACTTAAGCGATCTGATATATGATAGAAGATCGCTTAAGCGATCTTCTATAAGTCTGGTATATGGCAACAGATCGCTTAAGCAATCAGATATATGTCAGCAGATCGCTTAAGCGATCAGGCTTATTTGTACTAGATCGCTTAAGCGATCCAGTGGATCGCTTAAGCGATACAGTAAGCGATATACTTCGGTGAGAAATTATATTCCATAATGTTTATTTAATATTTAGTCCTTTTTTATTAATTATTTATTATTATTAATTATTTTTTTCTATTCAATAAAATGTGAAAGGAACACTTCGGTCTTTGTCAATCAGCACCGCACATAAATCTGAAAAATTTATTGTTATTCTATTATTTTTGTTAGTTCTTGGCAAGAAAGTAATATAAAAAAATATAAAATTGATATAAAATTGAACTCTGCAACCATCTGCTTTGCACTCTGTAGGCCAAGGCTAAATAGACGGGATCGCTTAAGCAATTAAGGGTTTACTTCAATATTTCTTTTTCATGTTTATGGACATATGTTTAATATAGACGTAAAAGAACTAATTTAATTAAAATATAATAACGGTCATGGTCCACTGAATGAATCGTACACTTGATATGTTTAATATAGACGTAAACATTCTATACCATATATGTTTAATATATCCGTAAAAGAACTAGTTTAATTAAAATATAATAACGATCATGGTCCATTGAACGAACTATACACCTGATATGTTTAATATATACGTAAACATTCTACACCATATATGTTTAATATAGCCGTAAAAGAACTAATTTAATTAAAATATAATAACGGTCATGGTCCACTGAACGAATCGTACACCTGATATGTTTAATATAGACGTAAACATTCTACACCATATATGTTTAATATAGCCGTAAAAGAACTAATTTAATTAAAATACAATAACGGTCATGGTCCACTGAACGAATCGTACACCTGATATGTTTAATATAGACGTAAACATTCTACACCATATATGTTTAATATAACCGTAAAAGAACTAATTTAATTAAAATATAATAACAGTCATGGTCCACTGAACGAATCGTACACCTGATATTTTTAATATAGACGTAAACATTCTACATCATATGTGTTTAATATAGCTGTAAAAGAACTAATTTAATTAAAATAAAATAACGGTCATGGTCTATTGAACAAATCGTACACTTGATACGTTTAATATAGATGTAAACATTCTACACCATATATGTTTAATATAGCCGTAAAAGAACTAATTTAATTAAAATATAATAATGGTCACGGTCCATTAGCAGGAGAAAAATAAAGTTATTTTGAATATAAATTTTTTGAAAAAATTGATGAGATAATTTCTGTGTTTCTTTCCCTTGCGATCCCTCTTCGTTTAATAATTCTCTTGGATATTGTTTCATTTATCACTTAGTTCAATTTAATTTAGGTTTATGAAATGTCAAAATAAAAATTTAATTAATCTAGGTTTAATTAGCAGTACATTAGTACATTTAAATGTTAATAAGAGCATTTCAAGTTGTTATATTTATAGAAAGAGTCCAATCGAACGTACATGATATAGCTTTATATTTATACAAATAAGAGTAGTTTAAAGGAAAAAAATAAAAAAAGACACGAAAATAGGGGGCTTATGATTAAAAGACCATATCAAGTTTAAATTTAATTAAAAGGCTATCAAGTTTCAAACTCTTAATTAAATAGCCTTATTTTTTTTATTAAGAGTAATTAAACATGATTAAGCACTAATCATGTTTTAATTAGGATTAATGAAGTATTGACTAATCTTTTAAAAATTATACTTTGTCCCCAAAAACCCAAAATTGTTGCAAAGAAACCCAAACCCAAAACAAATTCATTTGCCTCCTCCCTCCCACCATTAACGTCAAAACTCCCCTCCCCTGGTTGTTTCTTCTTAGCAAAACCAAACATCTTCATCTTCCTCTACATCTTCTTCTTCCTCTGCCATTAACACCTTCTTCTTCCTCCGCCATTAACATCTTCTCCGTTGAAGATCTGCCACCTCCTCCTCCTAACATTTCGTCCAAGTATGTGTATCTCCTCTTTGCATTTTATATTTCTATTTACAAAGATTTAATGATGGATTAGGTTTGGGTTATGATTTTGATTTAGTGGTTTAGGTTGTTGGATTGTGTTTGATGTAATGCAAGTTGAAAAGAGTGAAATTTGTTGATGATTTTCTTGCATTGTGGGTAGCTAGGGGTGGAAGCACCGATTATAGGTGGAGATGACTGAAAATTTATTCTAGATCTGATGGATCGCTTAAGCGATCTGGTATAAGTCTGGTATAATGCAGCAAAATCGTTTAAACAGTCAGGTATATGGCAAAAGATCGCTTAAGAGATCAGCCTTATTTATACCAGATCGCTTAAGTGATATATTGGATCGCTTAAGCGATCCAGTAAGCGATACACCACATCGCTTAAGTGACTCTGCAGATGCTTTTTAAAATCTGTCAACCCTTAATATATCAGTTAATAATTTTTTTTTTCTTGCATTATAGGTACTTGGCTATTATTAGATATGGGACAAGTTATTTTGGGTGTTGAATATTTTGGTGAGTGGGTGGAGGATGAAAGTTGTTGGAAGTGGATTGGGAAGAGAAAATAAGTTAAAGCAATTGTTGTGTGTAAAGGAACTAGTTTTGATGAGTTGATTGATGAAATCATTAGAAAAGGTGGGTTGAGTTGCAGATGTAGTGTTATAGTTGTGAAGTATGTTTTAAGCAGAGTTCCTGCAAATTTTAAGGTACCCCCTGTTGTATTAATGTCTAATGAAGATGTGAAGTTATATATGTTTGATGTGGTCGGTGATGGTTCGAGGCCGATTTTAACGTTTTCAATTGTAAATAAAACTTTGGAAGTTGGTTCAAAGGAAGGGGAGAACGAGCGAGTTAGTGGGGAGAATGCTGGTTTTAATTTTAACTACGAGGGCATTGATTTCTTTGTTGAAAAATCAAGAGTAGACGGTGATTTGGGTGGTAAGGAGGACACTGTAAAAGAGGTTGATCATATGGGGCAGAATGAAATTGTGGACAATGACAACACTGTACATGTTCCCACAGATGTAGAGATTCCTATAAATACAGATTATGCAGAAGGTGTGAGAACACAATGGTCCTTTATGTAGGTTCAAAGGTGGCAATTGCAAATAGTAGCGACTCACCTCATGTTTTTATTGATGGATCGAACTTGTGCGTAGGGTATTTATTTGACAACAAGGCAAAAGTGGTGAGAAAGCTAAAACTTGTTGCCGTGAGAGGTAATTTTGAGTTCATCACCAAAAAGTCTAATTCATTGGTAGTGACGGTTGCGTGTCGTGACTGAAAGTACAAGTGGTGGGTTTATTGTAGAAGGTTGGTGGAGTTTGAAAAATTTATTGTTAGCACATATACTTGTTAGAGTAGGTGCCCTATAACCAATCAATTATTGTAGAATTGACTCTTTGTAATAATGTTCATTGATCAATAAAAGACAGTTTATTCTATATCATGTAAATCATATCTTTATGTATTGATATATGTCCTTAGAATGGTAGAACCGTGACGAGGGTATCAAGTGTTTCAAATCTTGATGGTGAGAACCCTATGAGCACATATGGTGGCCATTCTAGAAATGTCCGTAGCCCCAGTATTATTCTGACCAAGGGCACAGATAATACAGTAAGGCTATCATAGTGTTGAATGACCTTATCAAAAGGCATTGATTAATTTCACTTGTCAAGATTGTTTGCTAACAACCTGGTGCAACACATGGGTGCTTGTTGTAGGCAAGTTCACTGGATTGACCCAACAGAGGATTCCATATAGATGGTAACCTTAGTGTCTATGGAATAAATCTTCTAATGAATGGTGGTGCATGTGATCCTTAGACTTGAGATCACCGGAGCACTTTGTGCATCGATTGGTGTAGTTTGACACTAGCCCAACGTAGTTCTATTCAGAGCTATCAATACGGTAGTGATTGGCTGCATCGAGAAGTGTATCAAGACTATAGTGGATCAACAGAAGATTCATCACTCTTGGGTATGAGAGAAGTTATCTCACTGCGCAATTCAGTAAATGGCAATGACACTAAAACTGTGGCCACAATGGGATTGAGTTGTTGCTCAATCTAGTTTATTATTCTGATCATTGATCCAGTAACTGAATAGAAATATCGAGAGTAACAGATGATGAAAGGATTTGATTGCACGGTAACCATATCGTTGATAGGTAGCTGCTTCACTGAATCCAAATCTGTCGGGTGGCCATGACGTCTTGCTAGGGGCCAATCTTGGTTTGTGTGTAGTGAGACGATTAATTGATGTTAATCGCGATACTACTCACTACCGGTATGATGAGGAGCCTACAGGTCACACACATAGAAGATAATTTAACAATCAGTTTGTACAAGGGGCATTTTCGTCCTTGAGGGCGAAAAGGTATTTTGGTAATCTCCCAGTTCAATTAAATTTGCTGAGGTTGTTGCCTATATTTAATTTGATGTTAAAATTAAATAAGTGAGATTATATTTAAATATATGTATGCATATATTTAAATGAATTATTATTATTATTATTATTAAATGTTAATATCTTTTATAAATATATTAATTGAGTTTAATTGGAATAATAATAATTAAAATAAAATATCATGATTGGGAGTGTTTGGACATAGTGGTTGTTTGGGTTGGAGCCCAAGCCTATTTCTCATTGGAATAGGGTTTCACATGCACTATATAAGTACATGTGTTTTGTGATTTTATGAGAGAGAGAATTCATTTGTGTGATTATTCAATCATTGAAAGGAGGCAGCCCTCTCTCCCACTTTCTCTCTACATCTCACGCCACCCTTGGTCATTGAATCAAAGTCTCTTTGATTTTTTATTTGGTTCTTGAAGCTAAAGAGGATCTAGTAAATCCATCTTTAGCTCTTGGGGTTATCTTCGTGTGGATTACTGCTAGTTCGATTCTATTTTGATTCGGTAGCGAACCCAGTCAGAGACAAGTTCGAAGGAGCCTCCAAACGTGCGTGTGAACTCTAATCTTTACTCTGATCGTTCATATTACTACAGATTTTTTATTTAACATGTTATATGTAATATCTGTACCTTGATCTTGGTTTAAAAGGAATCGATCATTGTTTTGTTTTGTTTTCTGTTGCCGTTTCCTTACAATACTCATGACCACACATATGGGTTGGGACATATTTCAAGCGAGCATCGACAAGCCTCCGCTAATGTTATTGGACAATTTGTCAAAAATCAGTTTGTTGAAGGGAAAGGTCCATCTCTTAAGGACATTTAGAGATTTGTGCGCACAGAGTTGGGATGCAATGTCAGTTACTCAAAATGCTGGAAAGAGAGACAACATGCACAAGATTTTGTGAGGGGCACGCCAGAGCACAGGTACGCAGTATTAGAAGCTTACCGTTATATGCTTGAGTTGACAAACCAATGTAGCAAGACGGCTTTGAAGTGGGACAAGAATATGAGGTTTAAATATTTTTTTTTTTTTTTTTTTTTGTTGCTTACGGTACTGCTATAAAGGGTTTTGTAAACATGAGAAAGGTGTTGGCTATTGATGGTTGCTTTTTGATGGGAAAGTATGGAGGTACATTATTGGTAGCCACTGCATAGGACTGCGAGAATTACACATATCCCGTTGCATGGAGTGTGGTTGACTTTGAGAATGACAAGTCGTGGACTTGGTTTTTTCAGCAATTACTTACAATAGTGCCTAACAGTGACGAATTGTGCTTAATATCTTATAGGCACAACCTATAAAGAAGAGGATTACCACTATTTACCCTCTAGCACATCACGGATTCTGTATGAGGCACCTTGGCGAGAACATAAAACAAAAGTTTAAGTGTGCTGGCCTCCTTTAGGCATACTACATGGTAGCAAAAGCTTGTTGAGTTGATGAGTTTGAGGAGCACTTCCGGTGAATCCGAATCAAGGATGATAAAATTGCTAAGATCTTGAGCATGATGTTGGTTTCAAGCAATGGAGTAGAGCTTACTTTCCTAGAAGAATGATCGATGTCATGACCACGAATATAGCCGAGTCCATAAATTCGAAGTTGTTAATAGAAAGGAAATTTCCAATTGTTGCCATTTTTGATGCAATCCAGAGGACATTGTCACAGTGGTTCCATGAGCATCGTATGGAGTCAGATAATTTTACCACAATCCTAGTTCTGTCGGCTAAAAAATTATTGCGAGAATGTATGGAACTGTCAAATGCACTATTTTCCTATCCTTTCAATGCTCAAGAGCTCACCATACACGGCTATGGTCCGAATGCCCTAATTAACCTTCTTAGTAAAACTTGCAACTATAAAGTGTTTGACGTTCAATGTTTACCTTATCATCATGCACTAGTAGCACTGAAACAACAACGCAAGCCAGATTTTGGTTCAATTTTGTACTTAGAATAATCATTCTCAAATACACAATCACTTAAGCGATGTCAAATCTCACTTAAGTGATCCAGTATAGATAAGTCGTGATCGCTTAAACAATAGCATACGTCGCTTAAGTGATCAAGGCCAATTTGCTTCTTTTCTCCTCAATCTTTTGATATTGTGAACATTTGAGTGAGAAATTATATTCCGTATTATGGGTTAGCTCTATATTCAATCATAGCCATCCATATTTGTGAAATAAGGTACATTTCTACTAACGTGTCACATTAGCATGCTAT
This sequence comes from Pistacia vera, assembly GCF_008641045.1. Classification (NCBI taxonomy): domain Eukaryota; kingdom Viridiplantae; phylum Streptophyta; class Magnoliopsida; order Sapindales; family Anacardiaceae; genus Pistacia; species Pistacia vera. The sequence goes on from NW_022196538.1 coordinate 267,677, forward strand.
GACATTCCTCCATGTATCATACAATTGTACGTCACATATTGTAGTTGTTATATTTTGATGTTGTGAATGTTCGAGGTTTAAATTAATGTTAATAATCTTCTTAAATGGCCTTAATATGTGTTGATATAATTAGGTTGTCAAATAATCCTTCTTAAATGGCCTTAATGTGTGTTAATAACTGATGTCGCTTAAGCGATCAAGGCTAATTTGCTTCTTTTCTTCCAAATCTTGTGATATTGTGAACACCCTAAGTTAACATTAACGTTACTTAATATGGGGTTGTCAAATAATCCATAAAAAAAAAAAATAATAATAAAAAAAAAATAACAGATTGCTTACGCGATCCAGTATATATAAGCCTTCTTCGCTTAAGTGATACCCGAAATCGCTTAAGCGAGCAAGGCCAATTATTGTCAAAATCATTCTCAAGTGCACGATCGCTTAAGCGATGTCATGGCTCACTTAAGCGATTTTGTATACATAAGCCTTTGTTGCTTAAGCGATACCAAACATCGCTTAAGCAATCAAGGCCAAAGAAGTGTCAAAATCATCCTCAAGTGCACGATCGCTTAAGCGATGTTAGATATTGCTTAAGCGATCCAATATTGATAACCCTTGATCACTTAAACGATACCCGACGTCGCTTATGCGATACCCGGCGTTGCTTAAGTGATGAAGTCCAAGGCAGTATCAAGATCATCCCCAAGTGCACGATCGCTCAAGCGATGTCAAGTCTCTCTTAAGCAATCCAGTATATTTAGCTTTCGTCACTTAAGCGATTTAGTATATTTAGCCTTCGTCGCTTAAGCGATACTCGGCATTGCTTAAGCGATCAAGGCCAAGGCAGTTTCAAGATCATCTCTAAAGGTGGAACAAATAGGCCGGGTTAAGCGGGTCAACCCTAACCAGGCCCGCAATGAAGCGAGTTGAACTCGAACCGCCAATATAGCGGTTCTGATTGAACCCAACCCGACAGCAACCCCAAGCGGGCCGGGTTGCTGTTTTGTCTCTTTTAAAAGAGACCCGCCAACCCATCGAGTTGGCTGTTGTCAACCCGGCGGATTGACTGTTATAGAATAACGGCCAACCCACCGGGTTGACAACAGGGTTGGCCGAAAAAAAATTAAAAAAAATAAATTTTTTTTTTTAAAATTACCCCTTTACCCTTGAAATATAGCCATTGGAGGGGTCTTTTTCGTCATTTTTCTTTCCCATTTTTTTCTATAAATTGGCCCTAAACTCTCACATTTTTCTGACAACTCAAATTCTCTCATTCTCTTATATTCTCTAATCTCTCAATTATTCATTTAATCTCTTTGTTATCAATTTGGTCGTATTTTAATTTTTATTAGTTTTTGCAATTTTTAATTCATATTTCCAATTTTCCAAATCCCAATTTCCATATTCCAATTCTCTTTCTTTAATTTTTATTTCTTCTACATCAATTTCTTTTTTCAACTACAATGGATAGATATTTCTCTCCCATCAATTACAATGATGAAGGAAACTACTATCCTAGTCCTAGTCCCGCTGATTTTACTAACATAAATGCAGGAGGAGATTCAAATAGTCCCACTTTCCCATTCTCAGAATCCGATACACCTCAAAATATGCCCCCGATTCCAACAGCTCCCGGTGGTTCTAGAAGTCGTCCTCGTAATCGTCGTGCTCATCCAACTTCATCTCAAGCAGAGGCGGGATCATCAACTGCCATCAAAAGCGAAGACAGACACACATAAGACGTTTGGGTGCATTTCGACAAGTTTTACGAGACAGAAAATGGCATTCAAGTCAAGAACGCGAGATGCAAATACTGTGGAAATATTTATAAAGCTGATTCAGGTAATGGTACTAGTACTTTAAAAAGGCATGCTAATAAACATATTAATCAACTTGGAAATAAAGAAAGCAATCAAACTCAAATAACTAATATGGGTACTAATTGGAGTTATAATTCTGATGTATATAGGGAACAGTTAGCTTTATATATTGTTGTACCTGATCAACCTATTAATATGGCTGAAGATAAATATTTTGAAAGATTTGTTCAAAATTCATTTTTTCCAGGATTTAAAAGTTATTCTAAAACTGAAACTAGAAATGATTTAATAAAATTATTTAAAAAAATGAAATTAGAATTAAAAAATAAAATACATACTTGTTATGTTAGTGTGGCTCTAACTGCCGATAATTGGAGTGGTAGAGCTAAACAAGATTATATTTGTGTGACTAGTCATTATTTTGATAATGAATGTAAATTAAATAAATCTTTATTAGGATTTAGATTAATGGATGTTGATCATAGTGGTGAACAAATTTATAATAAAATTGTTGAAGTTTTAGAAGATTATGATATTGTTAGTAAAGTGATAAGTTTAACTTTAGATAATGTAAGTTCTAATAGTAAAGCTATAGATTATTTTCAAAATAATTATCCTTTATATAACAATTTGAAGTTTTTTCACCAACGTTGTGCATGACATGTTATTAATTTAATTGTGAAAAATGGTATGAAAACAATTAAAGAAAATATTAATAGAATTAGAGATTGTTTAGCTTGGATTACTAATAGTAATAAAAGAAATGCTGAATTTCAAGACACTTATATAAAATCAAATATGTCTCCTACAACTTTTGCATTAAACATGCCTGTTAGATGGAATAGTACTTATTTAATGCTTGATTTATATTTACCTTATGCTAATATAATTAGTTATTTTGTAGCAAATAATAGAGGTCCTCATTATTTGGTAGAAAATGATTGGCAAATAACTAAAGTATTTCATTCTTTTCTTAAAATTTTTTATCAATCCACTTTACAACTTTCTGGTATTATCCTACTAGTCCATTGGTAACACATACAATTATAAAAATTTCCGAGTTATTTATAAAAAAACAAAGACAATGTAATTTTGAATGCACCAATAAAGGCAATGGAAAAAAAAATTTAAATATTGGGAACCCATTCCTTTTCTTTATTGTTTAGGTGCTATATTTGATCCTAGAATTAAATTAGCAGGTTTAGAAAATGGTTTTGACAATTTATGTGAAAATTTACAAACCAAAGTATATGCCAATCAAATAGGAGAGGTAAAAAATAGACTTTTCGAAGTATATTTCCAATATGAAAACAGGTATGGAAACTCGCAAAGAGGCGAAACATCCAGGGAAGCTGCATCAGAAGAAACAAATGAAGACTTCTACTCTTGGGGTGCGTTGAATAGGCCGAAGAGGACTCGAATCCGAAGCACAGCCTCCTCTTCAGAAGCTCCACCAACAACAACAACTAATGTACTGTCTTCCATGCAGTCGCAGAGTAATGAGCTTCAACAATATTTGGCAACCCTTGAAATGTTACCAGTAGATCCACAACAGAAAGCAAACATTGATCGCTTAGACTATTGGAGAGCCAGAAAATGTATTTTTCCGGTATTATCAAGACTTGCCTTGGATGTTTTCGCTGTTTCTATCTCAACTGTCTCATCCAAACAAACATTTAGTGCAAGTGGAAGAATTTTAAATGAAAGGAGGACTAAACTTTCACCAAAAATGATTGAAGTCCTCACATGTCTTCGAGATTGGGAACGGTCGTGCCATCAAGGTCAATACGAGATTGTCGACGATACTTTAATAGAATCATTTCAATTTTGTAATATAGATAATACGAATGAGGGAGGTCCTAGTGAACCCCAAAATTAGTTGTTTTGTAAATTGTAACTTATAAATTAATTGTCAATTATTGCACTCTTTTTTCCTTACCAAGTTTTTGTCCTATTGGGTTTTTCTTGGTGAGGTTTTTAACGAGGCAATAATTATTGTAATTTCTTATTTTATTTTTTAATAAATGAATAAATTTAATTATTCTTATATTACAATTTTAATGTATTAAAATTGAATTAATATTTGGAATGTTAACAAAAAAAAAAATTAATTTAATTTAATTATTGACATTTGAAAAGAAATTAACAATTAACTAAAAACAATTACATTTATTCATTTATAAATTGTTAATTATTCATTCGAAAAGTTAATTAAACATTTAAACTTAAACAAAATAAAACAAAACAAAATTAAAAAAAAAAAAATCAAAAAGAGGGTTAACCCAGCCCAACCCGCGGCCTAACCCAGCGGGTTAGGGTTGGCGGCCCGGGTTGGGCCAGCCAATTCCCTAACATTGGCGAGCCTAACCCGGCCTGCCAATGTTACCGGGCAGATCAGGACCGACCCGCCACTAAAAGCAACCCGTCGCAGGTCGGGTCGGGTCGGGCCGGGTAGGTTGCTTTTCCATCTCTAATCATCTCCAAGTGCATGATCGCTTAAGCGATGTCGGGTCTCGCTTAAGTGATCCAGTATATTTAGCCTTCATCGCTCAAGCGATACTCGACATCGCTTAAGCGATCAAGGCCAAGGCAATGTTAAGTTCATCCCCAAGTGCACAATTGCTTAAACGATGTCAGATCTCGCTTAAGCGATCCAGTATACATAAGCCTTTGTCACTTAAGCGATACTAGACATCGTTTAAGCAACCCTGGCCAAGGCATTGTCAAAATCATCTTCAAGTCCACAATCGCTTAAGCGATATTAGATCTCATTTAAGCCATCCAGTATAGGTAACCCTTGATCGCTTAAGCGATCATAGCCAACACATATTAATTCCATATTTTCTCCTTAATTTGACAACCTATTTGCATCAACACATATTAATTCCATTTAACAAGATTACTAAATAAACTCAAAGTCAAAAAAGGGAAAGAAATACTGAATTGCTCTTTTATAAATATGAACTGTCAATTACATAAAAATACAACAATATAAACAAGAAATAAATGTCTTAAAGCAACCCAAAATAGCAGCAGCCTCAATTCTCCTTTTTCATCATTGTCTTCAGCCACTTCCTCATCCTTCAAAATTATCTAGCACCCCTTCAACATTAGCAATAGCAGTAGCAACAACAGACTCTTCGTCTTCTTCTATAACACCTCTTCCAACATTATCCAACCTTGGCCTTGGAAATAAAGCATACATAACATTAGTTTAATGCACCACAACCCAATTATCAACAGCTTGATGCCCAACAACACTAGCTGATCCAATTCAAGACAACCCAATTATCCATATAAGAATGCAATTCACATAAACTACAAAACTCTAAGTCCAATTTCCATACTTGTTGATGACAACATCAACAATGACTTGGATTGGTTTTGGTCAATCAAAAGGTTGATAATTTCCATGGTGTACTTCACAAACCCAATAGCCATCAGCAGAATTTGTATTAGTAATGAAAACAATATTAGACTTGGCCGACTGGTTTATTAAGGCTAAATTCAACCGATGACTCAATGATCCATGCCTACAACATCACCAACAAACACAAAATAAAAGAATTGGTACAGATTAGTGATCACAAGCATACCTTCCGTAGTAACTAAAGGATCCATATGTTTGTGAACGCACTCAACAGCCAAGCGCTCTCGAAAGTTGCTCATTGTATCGTCATTCAAGCTGTCTATTAGGGTGTTGGTCATGTCGAACTCAAGGAATTTTAGTACATATAACCCGCAATCAACACTACAATATGAGGAAGACAATAGTACTAGAATCAGCTTATAGAATAATTGTATTATGTAAGTTTTATACAAAATTTACCTCGCCTCATTTGTCAGGACGGGAACACGCTTGTGTGGCCATTTTCCCGTCAATAGTTCATCACCCAAGTGTTGAAACATCCTACTGTCTCGCAACAGCTGCGCGAAAAATGTACACAGCAGCTGCATCTTTGTGTCCAACTGCCTTTCTCGACAAATACTTGGGTTGCAATCAAGGATCTGTAGCAAGCCCTCCTCCAGTAGCCAAACGACGATTACCCAATGCATATCCTTGATGTTCACGATGCAGTATACTCTTTTCACATTTGCCCAACTGTTGCATATTTGGGCCTTTCCCCCCTTACATACTGCATCATCCTCTCATCAAACTGATAATCAACAAGGACACTATCAAACTCCTCTACGGCCATTCTTTTCCACTTTCCTCAGATTTGTTAATTTCAACCATGGTTTGTTTGTGTAACTAACAGGGAAACAAAAATCTAAAGAGCAAAGATTGCTGAAAAATGGGAACGAAAATCGTCAAAAATTGCAAGAGAGAAGTGGGTGTTTTCATCGATTGCTTATTTTGGTTTGCGTCCGTTGATTAATCAATTTTGAATAGAGGGGTCGTTTTTAATTTTTAAAATTTAAACCAATTTTCATTAATTAACTATTACCCATATATGTTTAAATCTTTTCAATCTAACCCTTTTGCATGTTTAGTGATTCTTAAGTGTACCACATCAATTTTTCAAAGTAAAAAAAAAAATAATAATAAATAAATAAATTTCAGTCATTTCCTTAAATGCAAACTTGAGAGGTCATAGTAGTTAAATTTTCTCCAAAAATAGGCGTTAAAAGTTTTGGTGCGTGCGTGCAATAATAGTATAGTAAACAATAAAATTAATTATGTTAAATCATTACTATATTAATTAAACAATAATAAATTTAATTAAAAATATTTTCATACAAAAAAATAAAAATAGAAAATAATATATGAGAGCATCTCTAATGATACTCTTTATTTTAAAGAGTATTTTTCATATAAATAAATAGCATATTCATTAATTTCTAAATATAAAGAACAAATTTTCTATTCAAATCTAATAGACTCTTTAAATTTTAATTCTTCATTTTTCTTTCCCACAAAGAGATTTAATGGAAGATAGAATTAATAAATAAAATGCATAAAAACTTCAATGTTTTAAAAGCCGGACCAGACCGGCCGGTCCAACCGGTTGGACCGTGAATCGGTCATGTGTCCAGTTCGAGTCACACTCAAACCCGCTAATATACATTGAACCGCTTTAAACCGGTTGAAAATCGGATAATGTGACTGAACTGACGGTCCAACCGGACCGGCGGAAAAACCGGTCCACAATTTAAATCCCTAATACGCGACAATCTTCTTCCCTTTCACGTAGCCCTTTCTCATCTTCTTCTCTGTCACGCAGCCCTTTCTCATCTTCTTCTCTTTCAGTCTTTCTCAGTTTTTATGACGAAAATTTCTCAGCAAACACTCTGATCTCTGCAAAAATTCTCAGGGTTTCGGCTCTGTCTTTTGTTCTCTCTGAAATCCCACTCTTCTGTTTACTGACTCTTTATAAATATTAGTCAAAAGGGGCTAAGAAAAAGGTATCTAAAGAACTATAGCCTACAGCTGCCACCAGTTGTTTGTTTGTTTGCCGCTGAGAGGAAAAGCTTCAGCTAGCTTGAGTGGTTATCGTTTAAACTGCCCAGCACTGTGAAGTACGTATGATTTTTTCCTTTCTTTTTCTCTCTGTAGTCTGTAGTGATCTTATACTTTGGTTGTTTGATTTGATCTCTTTGTTTGATCGGTAAGATCTCCTGGTTTTAGAGTAAAAAAGGGTTTTGAAATCGAATCCCATTTCGGATTTGGCGTTGAAACTGATGATGAGTAATGTTTTTGAATCTGAACTTTCTCTCTGCTCTTTGTTTTCTAAGTAACATCAGAACTTCGTTAAGAAATGAGAAAAAGGGTTGAATTTGTTCGGTCTTCTTTGTTTTCAGTCATGAATATGATTTCATGAAGAACTGGGAAAAAAGGGTTGAATTTAATGAGTTTGTGTTGGTGATTTTTTTTTTTTTTTAATAAACATATATATTACAAAATTGTTTTTGGATTTAACAATAAATACAGTAAAATTAGTTGGTGATATAGGCTTCTAAAATTTAGGTCTATATTTGCTCAAAAAAAGTGCAGGGAATTTATTCCAATTTATATATGGTAAAAAATGATGAGGTCTATGTAAGTTTTAAAACCTTTATGTATACTTTTGTAGTTTGACTACTACAACTTCAGATCTTTTAAATGTAAATGATGGGAGTAATAGAATTAAGTGAAAATTAACAATGTTATTATAGGTGTTGGGATCTTTTAATTTCTGTAGAACCAGATATTGATGTTAAAAATCAGTCCTTGATTAATTCCACTACAGAAAGTTCAATGCTCTACCACTGATTGGATGTAGAGTTTGCAATATTTTTTTGAAAATGCTGATACATGACCAAGAGTTAAAACAAAGATGAAAATTGCTTTTGCTGAGAGACTGTAGATGATTAAGTAATTGGATTAGCTAGTATAGATTTTGAATAATACTACACATACATCATTTTTATACAATATTTTCCATACAACATTATGTGGCAAGATATGATTGAGTAAAAGTTTAATTTTAACTTTAAATTAGCCAATCATATCTTGCCACATAATGTTGTATGGGAAATGTTGTATGAAAATGATGTATGTGTAGTATTACTCATAGATTTTTGGGTCATAAAAAGCTTCCCTTAGCTGATAGTTGTTATGATAGTTTTTTTGCATTCTGAGGCTTGGGCAGATTGGGCAGATTGGGCAGTTTTTTAGCTAGTATAGATTTTTAGGTCATAAAAAACCATTCATATATAGTTTTGCAAAACCTGGTTAAACAAGATAGGATATCTGCAGATTGGGCTGGCATACTCCATTTTAAGTCATTCTTTCGTGGCAGTGATTGTCAGCATAACTTTCTATCACATTCAAACCTAATAGTTGGTACTAGCATTGTAGTAATCATATTCTTTCGTGGTTGTGGTTGTGGCTATGGTTGTGAGTGACGACAAGTTTTGTTTTATGTTACATTTATATGCCATATAAAAACAATTAACAATGTATTTTGTATTTGATTCTTTTGATTATACCAAAAAGTTTACTCACAGATGATCTTGAAAAAGATTAAAACTTAGTATCTATTTAAATTAAATTATAAGTTTTAATTTATGATTTCTATTTTTTACTGAAATTTGCGTAGATGGTGGTGATGGTTTTGATGATGATGATGGTGATAATGGTGATGAATTTTGATGCTAGTGTGTGAAGCTCAATCAATATGGAGATGGATCAAAGAAAAAATACTTGCATCAAATGTTTTGTTATTAATTTTTAATTATTATGTATTTTGTCATTTGATATGTAAATATAACATCATGTTTGGATTTAGACTTTGAATTGTTGTTAAATACTTAAATTATGTTAGGATTGTTGTTGAATTTGAACTTTGAGTCATATTGGATAGTAATTAAATTTTTATTGTCTTATTGAAAAATAGAAATCTAAAAAAAAAAATTGTTTTTTTTTAAAATGTGCTGACGTCATTATGATGTGTGATGATGTCACCGGTCCAACCGGTTAGACCGATTGAATCGTGACCCAGCCATCAGAGCGGGTTACCCTCCGGTCCGGTTTTTAAAACAATGAAAAACTTATAATTTACTAATTAAAATTAAGATAGAATGAAATATGACTTTCTAAATGTGGAGAGTCAAACTCACTCTTTAATTTATATATAAAAAATAAACAGTTTGTTGAAGTGTTGTTTTATAGATAAATTCTTTATAATACAGAATTTAAGTCATATAAAGAGTACTTTAGAAATGTTCTAAAACATATTTTAGTGAAGGAACTTAAATTAATCTCCATATTTTCCACACGAAAAACCGAAAAAAGAAAAAGCGACTAAGAGCAGAAATGACCGCAAAAGTCAGATGAAAATGTACTTTACCAACTTGAGAAAAAAAGATATTTATAAATCTTTATTATTGGATTCAACTAACAATTTTCTAGGGCTCCAAAATGCCCTTGGAAACAAAGGGTATTGTCAAGGACAAAAATCATGACAGAAAATGGACAAAAGAAAAATAAACTTAAAAAGGACACTTCCTATTATAACATAACCTATCATTTGAATGAACTACAGAACAAGTAAACATATCATTTATCTATCATCCAATTATATTTAATTGCAACACTATTATCAATACGAATACGAATTGTTAAATATGAAAAACAAAATAATAATAATAATAAAAGAAAACAAAATACAATGAAAATGCCTAAATACAAAATTCTATGATGGGCTTTTTTAAAGCCAGATTTTAACTCAGGTATCAATACAGTGAATCAGTCCAGGCAGCTGACCTGTTACCTATTCTTCATGCCCTTTTTATTAAGTCTGTGATGGAATGACTAGGCCAAAATATATAAATTTTGAACAGGCCTTTTGCGGCGGCAACTAGATTTATGAAAAATCACATTCACATCACTTAAAACATGCTGGTTACAAGAGGCAATTTCCATATGCATCTGTTGGAATAGTAAAAATTGAATACATCAAAGACAACCCAAGCTGAAACACTAGAAAAATTCCTGATCAACAAGGTGGAAAAAATTCAATGATTGGCAGATCCAAAGGGCCATCAATAATCAAGAAAATTGTGTAAGCTTGTGTAAATTAACGGATGCAACTTACATTGACAGCTGAACATGCCATAAGACGAAGAGTGTCAAACTTTTCATGTTGAGATCTGCCCTTCCTGGAAGCAGAATCAAGCATCAAACCATGTAAGTCATCCCAACCTGCATGAGATGTGAGTGGGGAACACTCAAATTCGCAATCCCCCTCCTGCAGTTCTTTCTCAAGAAAGCATAGAAATAATTTATGACAAGCTTCTTGATAAACCAGGAATCCTTCCTTGCTCTAATATCTCCATGGCCAAGAAGATAAACGACCCCAGATTCTTTAGCCCTGCGAATAAAAGACAGCTCCCTCTCCAGGCTCTGCTCTGGATCAGAATTTGTAGAATCTACAGGCATTTCAGGCTTCACCTCTTCAGAGGTGCTTGCTTCTGAAATGGGCTCACTTTTGTCCTTGAACTCAGCCAGGAGAGGAACATTAAGCGAGTAGACACTTCCATTAGGAGCTATGAGAAGTCTTGTACTAGTTAAATCATCCTCAGAATCATTATCATCATCCCCATCACTTTCCAATGACCGTTCCTGGGCTTCCCGACGAATGAACTTCTCAAGGCTCTCAATTAACAGCTGCTCAAATGCCTGGTGATTTTCTTTGCGAACATCCTTGTAGCCATACCTATTCACAGTAGCTGAATTAAATTTTTAAGGCAATATCATCGGACCAAAAGAGAAAACCAGAGATAAAATGAAAATGGTAAATTCCAAAAATCATTAAAACATTTGGCATTCGAGGTGAGGCAAGGTCACCACTATTATCTGTGACTCTGAGCTTACATAAAAAACCTCATCATAATAATAACAGCTACTGGCTTGCAGGAATAGAGCATTTACCGGGCTATACATCGGAATATGTGGTAGCTTTTTGGACACACTCTTCGGAAAAGGAACCTTTCACTTTGTGGCACAACAGGAACTGGAACATACTTTATACAAACAAATATAATCATGGAGTGAATTGCTGGAAGAGTAGTCAAAAAATGGCCAAAAATTGCAGGTATTCCCTTCACCAACTCATTATAAAGCAAGCCAATTCCAGGAGCTCTAATTGTCCCAAGATTGCTGCCCAGTTCCCGCATCAAATCCATTGACAGTTTTTGCTTGACTTCAGTTTCATACTTCAGCTTACTTCCATAGTTCCAGATGTACATTATAAAAAACATTATTATGGCGAAAACCAATATTATCCAACTTCCATCCCCCACACTCCCCAAAACCGACGAGAAAAAGGTCAGCTCCATTCCCAGGAAAAAAACCACGAAGCTGAGCACAATTATAATGTTTATCTGCCATATAAGAAGCATAACGATAGTCACTAAAACTGTTGTCATCATCATCACTCCCAGCTCAGCAATGCCTGTAAAAAATAAAAAAAATAAAAACAACATTAGAAAGATATATTCTTGAAAAAAAGAAAAGAATAAAGTCAGCGACATTTAAGATTGACCCATGAAAGACTAGGAAGAATGTTATTTTAATTCAGCATAGAAGGCAGCAAAGGCTCCTCTACCCTAGCAATTATCCATTTCCTTCTCTTGCCCTAGCTGACTTCTGTAACATCTACTCCCCAATTTAGACTCTCTCCTTTCTTCCAAAATACTATAGAAGCAACTGTAAAAGGTGTACCACTGAATTAGTTTAGATGAAGTCAGTTAGCAATTAGCTAGGAGTCTAGCTGAATCCAGCATAGTATGAGAACCCTCTATTTGTCAATCAGTTAAATTTTGATAAACTTCAGAGGGTCTTTTCAGGCAGAGTAGCAGTGATCTAGAGAGAAAAAACCATCAGAAGTAGCTCCACTCACTAATAACCTTTGCTTCTTTCAATTCATAGATTTGAGAACTTAAGACTACTTTTTTCTCCAACTTAAGAGTCTCCTTTTATTCATTCCCATACAACACTTAGGTAAAAACACATAAAAGCAAATATAATTTAACAGTTTTGAAGATCATTGATATTTTCTTCTGAAGCTCACAGCTATTTTGACCACGTCTTTTGCAATCAGCTAGCAGAAGTCTTGCTAAATTCAGCGTAACTAGAATTAGCATAGGCTACTTGCTCCTCTGCACACACAGAGGGTGTGTGAATTGCATCTGAGCTGAAACCATGCTAAAAAGCAACTACAACTTTGAAAAACTATTTGAATACTGTATAGTATCATTTTTTTCTTAGAAGTACATGGATAAATACAAGAAATAAATGCCCAATTAGAGTAGGAGAATTAAGGAGATTCTTACAGAAAAGACAAATAATTAAAATCTATGGTATCCAGAAACTCAATAAAAAAAATAAACACGAACATACAGAACTTTGTAATAATGTCTTCAAGAATCCCAATTTCAAAGTAACAATGACTTTTCTGTCCCCTCAAATCCCCTTCCATTTCACTCCAACCAAATGATTCACATTAGCAAGAAGGATCCCACCAAGCAACCTTATCATTAATTCCTCCCAATCCAACCCCAAGAAAAAGAATTTCAAGTATGAAAGAAGATATAACCCAGTGAATCCACTAAAGAAAACCTTAACAACTGCACAAACACAATGTAGCAATCACTGATTGGCAGTTTCTCCATCTATTTACAAATAAACCTCCAACTTATAACAACTTTATCACTTTTAATCAAATTTTTAGCCCTGAGAATTCTTCGGATAACCACAGTCCAAGCAAACAAAGACATCTTGATAAGAAAGTCAAAAGCAATATATTTTCTCCTCAATATCAACTACAAATTATTTTACATCAAATATCTTGCTAATGCTTTTTCTCCATCACCATGTAATCCATAAAGCATTATGAAAGAATTCGATGGACAGCTCCTAATCTTAAAAACACCAATCTTAACTACCTTACTGTGGTATAATATATGTTATGGAAGATGAATTTCCTAACTTGCTGTCAAAATAGCTGAAGTTAAACATATTTCCGAACAAATTTACTTAAAATAACACATGCCATGCAAAATGAACAGCTTCACACGCAAAACCTTGACTGAGATGATTCACACTAGTCATAACAATTGTAATTATAAGTAGCTTCTTTGTAGGTCTCAGTCTCAAAAAATATATGTTATGCTTCATAATCCATTCAAATCAAGGAGTTTTGGCAGGTTTCAGTGGTTTCAAGGGCAATGCTCATTTTTAAGACGCTAGTTTTCAGAATTAATTACAAATGTATAGATAATTTTTGTAGGCCTCAAGGCTGTTCCAATATTTGCAGATGGTTGTTTGCTTTCTTCAAAATTTACTATAGCATTTTAAGTTATTCTGCTTCATATCCAACAAAGTTAAAAATAAAATAACAAAATAAAATTAAAAAAAGACCTAGAAGCTAGATTTTACCAGTAAATTTCACCGAAATACTTTAAATCATGAGATTAAAAGTGAACCAAAAATGATACATAAAGATTCAAAAGAGTATTACCATATGCATTTCCCATCTCAGTAATGCTTGCGATAGAGCAGACAAACAACACACACACGACCAACAAAAACCAATTAATAACTGGGATATAAATCTGGCCCATGAATTTTCGAGAGGTATGGATGATTTTAAGACGAGGGAAACAACCAAGCACAGTTGATTGTTTTATACACGAAAATGTTGCGGTGGTCATAGCCCGACTTGAAATCAGTGCTGCTATGTTAGCAATGAGGAGGATAGGCCAGAAAGCGCCAGCTGCAGACAAAGTATAATAGCTTAACACTTAAAAATCTCCAGCAAATACAAAATGCCGAAAGGAAAAAAGAAGGATTAATACATCTCTACAACAGAAATAGTATTTAAGATTTTACAAAAACAAAAAATTTAGTAAAAAAAAACAAATCATACAATTATAAAACAAAACTAATCCATTTTCAAAGTATTGCAAAGACCTTGCACATTGATAGAGATAAGATGCAAAGCTTACTTGGAATGCAATTGAAAAAAACTTGCTCAGCTCCAGAATGGTTGTCCATAAGGTAAGCTGCTTGACCCAAATAACCCAACAGAAGGCATGGTAAAACGAGAAACATAAATGTAAGCTGCAGAAAACCACTATCAAATACATCAGAATCGTATCAATAACAACACCTAATCAGAAATGAAACACCAAAAGATGCTGATATATCAAAGGTAATGTAAAAATATCTAATCCAGATAATGCTATTCTGCAGTATCTTCACCTGAACTGATCGCACTGAAAAGTAGCAAAGATCTGCAAACATTGCCTCAGAACCTGAAACAAAATCCAAAGCAGCAATCATAAAAGAGAATGGTAATATAGGATTCAGAAATGCAACCATCAATGGAAGATTCCAACACTATGCTTCAATAAAAATGCAAATATTAATCACACTGGCATACAAAAAGAAGAATATCATGTCATTGATACCTTGAAGATGAGAGACCTCAATTTTATCCTTCTCAACATACCCTCATTTAATCTAGTGAAATAGCTTCATCTATCAGTCTACTTAATCTATCAAGCACCAAAGTTAAATAAAAGTGAGAAAGAGGGTTCTTGCCTTAATCCTTTGTAGCACCAAAATGTCCCCTGGGAAGCTCATTAATAAAAATCAAAAAGTTCATCAACTGGAGGATACCCTTGATCATCCCCTCCATCTAGTACAAAACTCATAACCTTTAGGAGATAATCCAAGAAATTCCAATCCAAATTATATTATGCCTTCTCAAAGTGGATTTTAATCACCACTGCCTCACACTTCTCCACAATTCATTAGCCACCAAAAGTACATAAACAAAAGCTGCTTGTCCTGCAGATATAGTTCCTTTAAATACCTCTTTCAACATAGGAGAGAAACCTTTGGCAAGGACTTGCATAAGCTTGTATGTATCAAATATGTATCTTCAAGGATTCTTATATATTTAGAAATAAGGCCTATGAATGCAGCATTGGGCATTAGTTATCTCATTAAATACTCACCTATGAAAAAATTCCCCAAAAATCTTCATTAAATCCTCCATAACGATGTCCCAACATTGAAGGAAAGCCATCCAGGCTTGGGCATTCTCCGTGAAACATTCAGTTGCAACATTCATAAAAGCCCCTTTTATTCTCCTGCTCAATAAACAATCTCTCCAACCAGCTTGCCTAATTCTTTGGAGATGGGGTTCCAATTGAGCATGTATAGTATTGGTTTTCTAACACATGATTTGAGTACAACTTCATATGTTATTGATAATCTCTTCCTTCATTCTCATTCCATCCTCATTTTTTTTGTTTTAATAAGAATCATGCCATTTCCAGTCACAAACCCATCCTTTGTTTCTAATTTGCTGATCAGGTTTCTAATTTTAATTCCACACACAATTCTAGGAAACATTATTGTATTGATCCCCTGCCCTCACCCACTTTGCCTTAGGTTTCTGCCACCAATTGATTTCTTCTAGAATTACCAGGTCCCCAAGCCTGGTTACCATTTGACTTCTTCTCTTGAAAAGTTCCTCATTCTGTCATTCATCATGCCTTCCCCTTTTAACTTATCTAGCACCTAGACTCTTCTCCCTAACTACCTTTTTCCTACTTGACATTCCAAAAGCTTCCTGGTTTCATCCAGCCTGGGTTCCCCCTACCATTTTGTCATTAATTTATAATCCCAAACCTAGGGCCTTCAGTCTTTTGCCACCACTCCTGGTCACATTTCTTAATTTGGAAAGATTGGTTCTCATTGTTTTGCTATTAAAACAAATAGACTAAAACTAATGTTCATACATAAATAAAAAAAAAAAATAAACGCAACAACTATAAGCACATCATTCAGATTTATAAATTCAAATTTCACTTAACATTCAGATCTGCTCAAATTTCAAATAAAAAACAATGCTTCCAAATCATTCCTAGATTGGCATGCTCACCTGTTGCACAAAGAATACAACCTCCAAGTGCAGACCAAGCCTTAGTTGAGTTTCTCTTGAAAAATAAATAGATGTGAATGGGATTAAATGCTCTCAAGACACTGCTGTCATATTTTACAAGGTTATAAATCCCAACGCCACCAAGAGAGCAAAACCATATAAATAAAGCAGGACCTACAGCCATTCCTACTTTGCTTGTACCATACTTTTGTACACTGAACAAAATTACGAGAAAGGCAACTGAAATCATCAGCACTTCATCTGCACCCAAAAAAAAAAAAAGGCATAAAAAATTAACTAATAAAATAACTAGTTTGCTCAATTAAATTTACAAACCATAAAATAGCGAGCATCCCATTTGGAATTAGAGGGATAAAATAAAAATAAAAATTCAATAAAGAATTCAATTCATTTAAAGCAAATGTCTTATTTCTTACTTTTATACTACTTAATAAATTTTTATAGTAGTCATATCCTACCAAAATATTGGATTTCCTATCTTGACCATGCACAATATTTCTCTTTTAATATCAATCGGAAATCTATAGCCATTCATCAAAAATCTTCAAATGTGCTTTTATTTTAATGCAACAGTATTAATATAAATTAGGTTTATTAATGGTATAATTAGTGATGTTTGAACAATTTTAAATATCATATGCATTATTTGTATAGTTTAATCGATAAATCCAACTTGAAAGTGTAACATAAAGAGTAATAAATTCATGCAAAGAGTTGCAAATCCTACACCTAGAGTAATGAATCCCTCCTCATTAAATAAAA
Source organism: Pistacia vera (assembly GCF_008641045.1). NCBI lineage: Eukaryota > Viridiplantae > Streptophyta > Magnoliopsida > Sapindales > Anacardiaceae > Pistacia > Pistacia vera. The sequence goes on from NW_022196538.1 coordinate 284,721, forward strand.
ATACTACTTGTTACCTCAGCAAGTTACTTCAACAGCACACTCACAGTTACATAATTGATATGGAGAACGAATTACTAAACCAAATTATAATTCTTCTGATTTTGAAACAACACAACAATATCACTCTTTGACAACATGTAACTCAGCTGGAAAATTGATCATAGTTCCCAAAAATCCAAATTAGGTCATGGCACCAAGTCCAACCAGCAGGATCAAGGCCAAGCTATGATCTTTGACTGCATGTACTTCAGCAATAAAATTAATCCTAGTTCACAGCATACAATTCAAATTAAGTCATGGTACTAGGGGCACTAGGTAAAGGTTGCTCCAGGTTTTTCAAACCAAAAAATAATACTGATATGATATGTGCCCAACTAAATCCATCTTAGCATAGCCCATTGTAAATTTTTGTATCTGTCCCTAAATGAGACCAACAAGATATAAGAGGAAAAACCCTTTCTTTAGCAACATTTTTTAGAATACAATTATCAATTTGTATCAACATAGTGCCAGTAGTGTGATAAATTCATTTGGTAGAATCCTCAGCAACTTTATTTTTTATCAATTTTGCTAGGTTTTAAACTTATTAAACTAAGTGTTAATCCAACTAAATGGTATCAACTGAATACGTTCTTTGCACCATTCTACTCCACGTGGATTAATGTTCCCCATTATAAATGTGATAGTGTACTCATTGCTACATTTATCTACATTGTTTATAGCAACCTTATCTTCTTTGTACAACACGTTTGAATTAACATGCTTTTCCCAACTATTGCAAACTTTTCATCCAAAATGAACAACCATCTGAAAAGATTATCCCTTATCATCTCTCAATCAACCAGCCAGACCAATTTAACTGTATGTGCAAAACTGTTTTCATGGCTTGATAATGCTATATAAAGTGGGGTTTTTAAGAGTAACAAATTTTTTAATATATATATATAGGAGACTGATATATTTAAATCATTAAAATATGTGAATCTTTTATATAAACAACTAATTATGGTTTTTAAAAATTCTTATTACATAAAGTACTATTAAAAATGTTAAAATTTTCTTGCATGGAATGCATTACCTTGAGTATGACACGATTCTTTAAAAGATGCATTGTTGTTATCTTTTGTTAAATTTAGGCATATTTCTGTATATTTATTTATTGAATTCAGGCATGCATTAATTTGGTTACTGTGCAACATAAGACTGCAACATAAGTCTGTGCAGCATAAGTAAACAGTTAAACATGTTGATTTTATTTGGTTCAGAACTCTTCCTATTAGAGACCATGAAGATCACATGGAAATTGGATTTTGTCATTGTTCATCTTGTGATGAACGAACAATTTGTAATTTTTATTCACCATGAATGAGGAGCAATATGTACAATTGTAATAGATGTTTGTCATGACAATCACAGCAGCGAAAATTGTACTCTAATTTAATTACGGTGTTGGATTGCTGGTATTAAGAAATTGTATATAGTTGTGACAAGAAATTCAGTTTGACTGAAATGCAGTTATTTCTTGACGAAAGATATAGATGATTGTATAACAGAATGTAGATGAAGGTTGAGACTCCTTTGTCTTGAGGTGTTTGAAGATAAAAATTACTGGCATGTGTATATCATAATGTAACTTGATACAATAGTTCAGGTTTCGAGAACTATCAAAACATATGACAGTCAATCCAAAGTTTTCTACAGACTGAAAGGTTGTCCCTTGACTTTTACCCTCGTAAAATGGGTGGTTTTTCAAAAACTCTACTTGACTTTAACCATTTTCCTTGTCCAATGAATAAATTATTGTACTGGTTTGAATGAATTTCTTCATTTGCAGTTAATTTTTTTTACTTATCTTTCATATATACATAAAGTTATTGTTTCAAAACCAGGAAAAAGTTTCTAACAATTTTATAAAATCTAAAAACTTCTATTTCAAGAATTCAAATGCTCTCTTTACTCAAATACCAGAGTTGCAAAACAAAAGACTGGTATCAGAACAAAATGTAGTATTTTTTTCTAAAAATCAGAAACTTTATAATGTTTCCAATGTGTTTAAAGTATTTACAAATACTTAATTTATTCACTTGCTCAGGTTTCAGGTCAAGACCTATTCAGTTCTCCTTTTTACTGGCATTGTCACACAGGCTAAACTGAGTCAACATGTCTCCTTGATATAATACCTCTCCTCATAGGGCATGTAAGAAAGCAAAATGTCATCCCTTTCAGCCCTAAAAGGAGGCAGACATTTACCAGTTGCTAGGAACAATAAGGTCATTATCATTTTAACTTTTTTCCAATAAAGAAAATGAACAATCCAAAAGCTCACATGCTGTCTGTTCATTACTAAATATCAAAAAGCAAGAAAATAATGTAAACTCAAAGAATAAAAGCTTAATTGATTGAGGATATCACATTACCTTGCTTAATGGCAGTTACTCCAACCTTTAGACCACCAACAGCTGACATTACTGCACCAAGAAAGACATATATATAAATAACAATGCAAAATAAGCATCTAGAACAGCTTTCCTGTGACTTGAGCCATAACTGCAAGCGTTAGCAAAAAGAAACAACATATAAAACCTGACATTGCCGGTGTAACAACCCCATCAGCTATCACCATAGAAGTACCAGCAAGCACTAACATCAGTAGAAGCCTTTTCAGAGTCTGTGAGTTCTCAAGTCTTTCCTTGATTTTCAGTGATCTCTCCAGTTCAGCCGATGGCACCTTCAGTCTGAAGCTTGATATACGAGCATCAGAAGGAAGCTGATTTGGGAGAAGACTAACCTTAGCATGCCGACAAATCAACGAGTACAATGCAAAAGTACCACCTGCAACAATGAAGCACCACATGAATGGCACACATCGTTTTTGCACTAACTTCTAATTACATACACAAATAAATACATGCATGTATATGAATATATAATCATATATTACAGACACATAAAAAGTTCAAAAAAAAAAAAAAAAATGGTTTAATAACTTCCAGCATACCTTCACCATCATCATTGGCCCAAAGAACAACAAAGACATACTTCACCAGTGGAATCAAGATCAAGGTATATAAAACCAGTGATAATGCCCCAAGAACATCTTCATTTCCATTTATAGGAGCCTTGGTAAACATCACATCAAAGGTATATAACGGACTTGTTCCAACATCACCAAAGACGACACCAAGTGTCTGAAAAACAAGTATGATTCTCTTTCCCACACTGAAGTCCTGCAACTACAATTACACAAATCAGGCAGTAAGCTCCAACTGTTATATCCGTTGCTATATAAAATAAACTTACAACTTCATGATTCAATTGTTCATCATTGGTGATCTTATGCTCACCCACTCAAATATGTACAAAAGAGTATACATATTCAAAACTTGACCTAAGTAGACAGGAATCCTCATAGCAAGCAAAGACACTAATGGAATAACAATTCATGCATGGCTCTAAATATTTCAAAATCAACGTTCCTTCATTAATTAAAAGATCCCATTTGATTCAGACAAACCAGCACGTTACAATAATCTACCGTTTCCACTACTATTTACATAAGCGAGATATAACGAGACATTTCCAGCCCACTTTGCCAACAAACTAAAAGTTCGTTTCATTACACATAAATTGCTACTGAAGAAAACACTTATAAATCAGATAAAATTACTACATGTGAGTTCGCAAGCAGCTCAAAAGAATTATCAACTAAGCTTTAAAGAAGCAAAATATCTAATAAACCAACTAAATGTTAAATCCGAACACAATGTACCTCATAGTCATTTCGAATGGCGCCGGGTATGTCAAGAGCTTCGACATCAAATGAATCAATACGAGGTCCTGTGCGAATCAAGCGTTGTTCACCACTTTCCTCGTCTTCAGAATCCAATCCAGCGCGATGTTCAGACTCTCTGTCTTCCTCATCCTCATCCACCTCCGATTCGTCGTCATTCTGGAATACCCATCTCGACTCCATTGAGTCCATTGATGACAGTCCCACGCCATTCGTTATTTCAGATCCACCTCCACTTGTCTCTTCTGCCATTTGTACAAACCAATCAATTCCAATTTGGTCTAAGATTCAAAATTGATTGCTAATAAATTCAAATTGAATCGGAGTAAGAATTTTAGGGTTTCGGTTCTGTTTCTAAATTTAGTTTAGAAGAAAAAAATTGATCACGCGGTGAAGAGAAAAGGTTGTGTAATAACTGTTGAACTGCTTACACTAGGATTTTTTTTTTTTTTTTTTTTTTTTTTTAAGAAAGCAGGCAATGAAGCGTCTTCAAATTAACGTTTAGATCACGTAGTATTGTATCATATAAGATGTTATATTAAATGGAAATATAAATCATCTTAAAGATTATTCAGAATATTTAGGGAAATGTATTTGGTTGATTTAAATAAATTAGAGAATATGTTATATTTATATATTTGATTGGAAGGATAAATGGGTCTATATGTTATATAGAATACATAATTACCCTTATTTTTAAATATTAATATATTATTATTATTATTATTATTATTTCTTGAATCACTTTTAACCCTAATATTTGAAATTTTGTTAAAACACTCCAATTATATAAAACTTTAATTTATAGCAAAATCACCCTCATCCACCCCAAGCCACTTCTGACAGCCAACCACCACCACAGGTCATTGCCGACAGTGAACGGAATGGTGCATGACTCACTGTATATGGCCAGCCGTGCGCCGGCAAAGCCATTTCCGTGATCCATGGCCGTTTCATGGCCAAATCTATAGCTGTTTCACAGCCAAAGATGTGGCCATGAAATGGCCATAGAAACGGCCTTACCAACGCACGACTGGCTAGATAGCTCCGGTCATGTGCCATTATGGCAAATGATGTCGGCAGCTGACGGTGGTCTTGGGTGGTTGGGTGTATTTTGTTAACTTTTTAACTTTTTTGTGGCTAAGGTATTTTAGCTAAATTCTCAAATGTAGGCGGGCTAGGTTAATGGTCATTTAGTAGACATTTGAGGGTAATTGTATCCGAAATGGTATTTAATTAAGGACAAAATAAGTATAAAAATCAAATTGCCTAGTAATCTTTTAATAACACATTAGGGGGAGGGTATAGGATTATTCCCTACATTATCAACAGTAAACACTATTTACAATAAAAGATACCATAATATTTTATTACTTACAAACCAAACAACAGAATCTTGCAAAATAAACGAAGATTACCCTCATTATCATATATGACCCTGATCCAAACGCACCATAGGAGAATGAATATTTATGTAATTGCCCCTTTATTGTTTATTTTAATACCATATAATTAACGGTAAGGGGATTTCAATTATTAATCTAACCACAGTGAGATTTTTGTTGATTATACCTAACTATAGTTACTGTTATTAACCCAAATAAGTTTTAAAAAGAGATATTATATTAAGATGTTGTAATTTCATGATTAAATAAAAAATAGGCCATTTTGAAAAGTTTTGTACTTTATAACCCCTCTCATTGTTTTATGGACAATTTTGCACTTTCATAAAAAACTCAACTTCTGCCTTCTTATTCACCTCTTTTAATGCAACTTCTCTCTATTAATAAACTCTCAACTCCCTGCAAACATCTGTAAGTCAATGATATAAGAATTCTATTAGGAATATCAATCAAACAACATGAATAGAATTCAGTCATAATCAACAATATCCCAAAAGATCAACACATAAATTATAGAATATTGAATTAATAATAAGGGGTATAGACAAACCTATTTGTGTCATGATTTTCTATTCTTGAATTTCTTACGGTAGAAGCAACAGGTTTTCCAGAAAAGACAGAAAGCGTCGGTATTCCTTTCCAATAACG